>NC_052147.1:115022757-115277757 GCF_902713615.1 Scyliorhinus canicula | reverse complement strand
GCATAAATAGGACTGGCCAGTTTGGAACCAGCTAGAGAGGAGTGAGCAGAAAGGGAGTTACTGCTGCTGCTGTTGTGTATATATGCTATTGTAAATAAATGTTATTTCTTTCTATCCTTCAACTCGTGCTGGATTCTTTGTGGCCCTCACAAAACTGGCGACGAGGGTTAAAGTGGATAGCTATCTACACTGCTGAAGCCACCTCCCTTGATTTTTATTGGATACAGGTTGGAAGTTTTTTTTCTATTACACCATGCCTCTGTATGGACGTCTGGATGTTTTTGATGCTGCATTGGAAAGTTGGAACCAGTACGCACAACGGATGCGTTACTATTTCCGACATCACCGAAAACGAGCGCCAGGAGGTCATTTTTCTCACCGCGTGCGGCCTGCATACGTTTGGGGTGATTAGGAGCCTGACCCAGCTGTGCTGGACATCAAGACGTTTGATGAACTTGTGAAGTTAGTGGGGCAACATTTTAACCCAACCCCGTCGACGATAGTCCAGCTTTACTGGTTTACTACTGCTGAGAGGACCCCAGGAGAATCCCTTGCAGAGTTTCCATCCAGGCTACGCAGGATTGCAGAGTACTGTGACTATGGCGAGACCTTGTCAGAAATGTTACGCAACCGTTTGGTTTGCGGTATTAACAATGCAGCCACCCAAAGAAAGTTGTTAGCTGATCTAACATTGACTTTTCAACAGGCCATTCAAATAGTACTGTCCCGAGCGAGTGCAGAACGGGGATTTCAGGAGCTACAGGGAATGGAGGTGCACGTCCAAAAGCGTCTCCCACACCGTCTCCCACACCCCTGCGGTACCTTGGGCAGTCCGGATCGACGCCAGTGGCCGCGAGATGTTCCTCCCAGAAGGGAGCCTCCTCCATTCTCCAGAACCAATGGATGAGGAGCCATGCCAGTGTCAGACTTGTGGGCGCCTACCCCGTTGCGGACGCCAGTCCTGGGAGCACCAGAGGCGCTGTCGTTCCAACAGAAACTGGGGCCAGCCCAGGGGCCGTATCATCCATTTAGATAAAGCCGTGGCGACTACTCCCGAGGATGTGGAGACGGAGGACGACTGCCTGCAGCTGCATTGTGTAGCAGCTCCCCGTGTGGCCCCCATTAAGGTGACAGTATGGGTCAATGGTCACCCGCTTGAGATGGAGTTGGACACTGGTACAGCGGTCTCCGGGATCGTTCAGAGGACATCCGACCGCATCAAGCGCGGTATACAGACCCTTACATTAACTGACACACAGACCAGGTTGGCCACCTACACGTGGGTACCATTGGACATTGCAGGAACTACGATGACCCCTGTTGGTTTTGGATGCCAGGAGGGGTGTTTCCCACTTATCGTGGTGCGCGACCACGGGCCCAGCCTGTTGGGTCGGGACTGGTTGTGCCATTTACGGCTGCAGTGACAGCACATCCTCCAAACAGGTTCTGGAGGGTTGACGGAGGTTCTACGATGGTACCCAGATGTATTCCAGCCCGGTTTGGGGAAAATAAAAGGGGCCGTAACTCGTATCCAAGTCGAACCAGGAGCCACGCCGCGCTATTTCCGGGGGCACCCGGTGCCTTATGCCTTGCTCGAGAAGGTAGAAGGGGGGCTCACTCGTTTATAGTCCTTGGGTATTATCAGGCCCGTCCGTTTCACTGACTGGGCAGCACTAATTGTACCTGTAATAAAGCCAGATGCTACAGTTCGATTGTGCGGCGACTATGAATTTACAGTGAATACGGCTTCCTGGCTCGACCAATATCCAATGCCTCGCATAGGTGATCTCTACGCGAAGCTTGCAGGCGGACTCTCGTTCACGAAATTAGATATGAGTCACGCTTACCTATAGTTGGAGCTGGACCCGGTCTCCCGGCCATATGGAACTATCAATACACACCAGGGCCTGTCTGAATATACATTGTTGCCCTTTGGGGTATCCACTGCCTGCGCTATTTTTCAATGCGTCAGGTAGGGCATCTTGAGCGGTTTACTCAGACGATGTTTTGATTACAGGGACGTCAGAGCAGGAATATTTGGAAAATTTGGAGGCTGTCCTTAGACACTTTTCAGAGGCTGGAGTCCGTTTGCGTCGTACAAAGTGCGTCTTTCAGGCAAAGGAAGAGGTCTACCTGGGTTCTCGGGTGGACCGTGAAGGTATGCACCCCGTCGCAGAGAAGGTGCGCGCAATTCAAAAGGCCCCACCCTGACTTCGTTCTTTTCTTGGCCCGTAAACTATTACGGGAGGTTCCCCTCCAATCTGGCAACTACGCTGGCCCCAATGTACCATCTGCTAAAGAAGAATCACACCTTTTTGGGTTTGGGGTCAGCTACAAGAAACCGCTTTCCGGCGGGTAAAACAACAATTGTCATTGTCTGGGTGACTAACCCATTATGATCCTGGAAAGACTTTGCTCATCACGTGTGATGCATCCCCGTATGGTATTGGGGCATCCTGTCCCATAAAATGGAGAACGGGGCCGAGCGGCCGATAGCTTTCGCCTCCCGCACATTGACTGCAGCGGAAAAGAAGTACGCGCAGATCGAGAAGGAGGGCTTGGCGGTGGTCTTTGCGGTGAAATACTTCCGCCAGTATGTGTATGGCCGCCACTTCACTATCTTGACTGATCATAAGCCTCTGCTGGGACTTTTCTGAGAGGATAAGCCAATACCGCCCATTGCTTCTGCACGGATCCAGCACTGGGCTTTGTTGCTCGCTGCCTACGAGTATTCTCTGGAGCATAAACCAGGAACGCAAATAGCGAATGCCAACACACTGAGCGGATTGCCTTTATCGACTGGCCCCATGTCGATCCCCACGACCAGTGAGGTGGTTGGAATCCTAAATTTTATGGACTCCTGTCACGGCATCACAGATCTGTGAGTGGACCCAGACGGAGTCAGTCCTGTAAAAGGTTCGGCACATAGTCCTGTATGGTGGGCAGCATAGACAGCTCCCAGGCAAGTTACGGGCATTTTCCCCCAAGCTGTCAGAATTTAGCGTGGAAGACGGCATCCTCTTGTGGGGACGCGTGTTATTGTCCCGGAAAAAGGACCGGAGCTGATACTAAGGGACTTACTTGCACAATGGGCATCCAGTGTGACCAAAATGAAAATGTTGGCCTGGAGTTATGTCTGGTGGCCAGGCCTCAACACCAACATTGAGAAGGTGGGCCAAAACTGCTCCATTTGCCAGGAGCATCAGAAGCTTCCGCCGGCCAAGCCCCTACATCACTGGGAATGGCCAGGGTGGCCTTGGGCGCACTTGCATGCGGATTTTGCAGGCCCTTTCCATGTTCCTTCTATTAATCGATGGCCAGTCTAAATGGTTAGAGGTGCGTAAGATGGTAGGGAGAACGTCCTGCACAACAATCGAGAAGGTGCGTTTGTCTTTCAGTACGCATGGCCTCACCGAGGTGCTGGTCACGAACAACGGCACTCCGTTCACAAGTGAAGAGTTTGCGAGGTTCATGAAGATGGACGGCATACGCCATATCCACACCGCTCCATACCACTCGGCTTCCAATGGGTTGGCGGAGCGCGCAGTGCAGACATTCAAACGGGGCCTAAAGAAGCAGTCTTCCAGGTCTATGGGTACGAGACTGGCTCGTTTTTTGTTTTCATACAGGACCACTCCACATGCAGTGACTGGGGTAACTCCCGTCGAACTCCAAATGGGCTGGAGAGTTCACACCCGCCTTAGCATGGTTTTCCCGGACATTGGCGCAAAAGTACGCCGCACTCCAGAACGGCAGGGACATGGCTTTTCTCGGCATCAGCTGATTCGGCAGTTTGTGCCCGGTAACCCAGTGTTTGTTCGAAATTTTGCTGGTGGTGCCCAGTGTGTCCCTGCCGTTATCTTTTGCCGAACGGGTCCTATCTCTTACCAGGTGCAAGCCCAGGGTTGTCTCTAGCACAAGCATGTAGACCACGATCAGTCCAGACCATTTCTTCCAAAGATTCCCCACCCCCGGAGCTCATTTCTACAGCTACAGAGACCAGACACAGTGGAGAGTATTCCTCACAATCTTCCTCTGGTTCCGCACTCACATCCTGCGCAGGTCATTGCAGAACCATGTGGAGATAGGGACGCCGAGATGACGGAGGCAGCGGACTCCGACTCCGAGATGGAGACACAGGACGCCTCAGAGGGGGAGTCCTCGGGCCCACGGGCCGTGGATGTACAACCGTTACGCCGTTCCTCACGGAAGCGCTGTTTTCGTCTCGTTACGCGCTGCCCGATCCAGCGCCTCGTGCAAATGGTGTCCGGCCTGCGGAAAAACGAGTCCGACGCCCTCCTTCGCCAGGGTGTTCGGTGGGTTCCTTGGACTTTGGGGGGGGTGGGGGGGGGGTTGGAGGAAGTTATAACCTGCCTGCTTACCACTGGCTGGGTACTAATGGCAATCCCACAATCCTTAGGGAGTGTCAGCTTCCCCAATGAGGGGGGCGGAGAAATCATTAGCAGGTTCCCTGCATAAATAGAGCTGGCCAGTTTGGAACCAGCTAGAGAGGAGTGAGCAGCAAGGGAGTTACTACTTATGTTGTGTGTGTATATATATGTTATTGTAAATAAATGTTATTTCTTTCTATCCTTCAACTCGTGCTGGATTCTTCATGGCCCTCACAAAAATGTCCTTATGGAGCTCGGTGTCAAATTGTGCTCAATAGGTCTTGTAACGCACCTTGTGCCATTTTATTACATTAAAGGTGCTACATGAATGCAAGCTGTTGCTACCATCTGTGAATCCCATGTCGAAGCTGCGTTACTAGAGGACATTGATTAATTCTGAAGGCTGGAGTTTGAATTGCTGAAATGCATATCTGAAAACAAGAAATGTGGAGCGTACAACAGAGCACGGTAACGGGGCAGCTAGGTAGCACAAGTGGATAGCACCGTGGCTTCACAGCGCCAGGGTCCCAGGTTCAATTCCCCGCTGGGTCACTGTCTGTGCAGAGTCTGCACGCTCTCCCAGTGTCTGCGTGGGTTTCCTCCAGGGGCTTTGGTTTCCTCCCACAGTCCAAAGACATGCAGGTTAGGTGGATTGGCCATGATAAATTGCCCTTAGTGACCAAAAAGGTTAGAAGGGGTTATTGTTGCGGGAATAGGGTGGAAGTGAGGGTTTAAGTGGGTCGGTGCAGACTCGATGGGTCGAATGGCCTCCTTCTGCACTATGTTCTATGTTCATAATAACGGTCTGAAATTCACAGCTGTAATGATGGTCAAACTGTCAGTGTTAGTCTTTGACTGGAGTGGTGTGCTCCAATCTGGGCGACACTTTGGGAAGGATGTCAAGGCCTCATGGAAACTGTAGAGATTTATATAAATGGCACATGGAATTGAAACTTCAGACAAACTAGGGGAGCTGGAGTTGTTCTGCTTCAAGCAGAAAAGATTAAGGGAAAATTGAATTAAAGTAATCAAAACCATGAAGGATTTTGACAGAGAAAATAAGGAGGACTTATCTTCAGTGGCAGAAGGGTTGGTGACCAGAGGACATGTTTCTCAGCGATGTGCAGTTCACTGACGGCGAGATTCTCTACTCCCGCCGCTTGTCGACGGGATTTCCCATTAAAGCCACCCCATGCCACCAGGAAAACCACCGGGGGGTGTCCACTGCCACCAGGTAAAGCGAATCCCAACTGCCGGAGAATTCCGGCCAAGAATTAGGATAAATGTCATCACAGTTACGGACAATGTTCCCTCTAAGCCATACAAATATGTGCCATGCAGGCAATGTTCCCTTTCAGATGTGAGCATGAGTGACTGGACATTGCACAAAGCTGGCAATTGGGAGTTAGAGCAACCATCGGTAATGAGGAACGAGCAGGGGAGTGGGACTACTTGGACAGCTGTTCTAAAGAGCTGGCAAAGGCAGGATCGGTCAAATGGGCTCCTTCTGTGTCGCGCCATTCTATGGTTCAATGCACTGAAGAAAGTTATTGCTCCGGGCATGAGGCACTTGAGCAATGAAAATAGATTGGCGAAATCAGGACTGTTTTCCTTGGAGAAGTGAAGGTTGAGAGAAGTGAAGCTGGAGAGGAGACTTGATAAAAGTATTCAAAATCTTGATGGACATGGACATTGTTCCCACTGGTGGAAGGATCAAAAACCAGGGAACGGATTTAAGTAATTGGCAAAAGAGGTAATGGAGACATGAGGAAAAGCATTTTCACGCAGCGAGTGGTTAGGATTTGGGATGCGCTGCCTGAGAATGTGGTGGAGACAGATTCAATCAAGGCACTTCCAGAGAGAATTGGATTATTATTTGAAAATAAAGACTGTGTAGGATTAAGGGAGAAGGCAAGGGGATGGCATGATGCTCATCCAGAGAGCCAGTGTAGACCTAATAGGCTGAGTGGCTTCCTAGCTTCCTTCTGTATTGTAACAATTCTGTGAACAGGTCAACTGAACACTGCAGGCACATTTATGTTTAAAGTAATAATAAATGCTAGACATACTGCAAAGCATCAAGATCTTTTGACCTTTTTTTGCTGGAGAAAGATTTGAAAATATGGGTTGCTTTTAATGTTTTATTCTTAAGGAAAGTATATTCCTACAAGTTGACCTGCTGAAAAATGATTAATACACTAAAAGGATATCCTTTTATTCAATAAATAGCAATTCATTAACTTGTCTGGGTAATAAAAAAAATCCCTCAGATTCATTATGCTGAAAAATTCAGATTCTGTCAGTGGCGGAAGAGAGAAAAAGAGAATGGGGAAGCTCTGCTAGTGATAAGCTGATCGCAGGCTTTTGAAGCAGAAAGGAAGTGAGAAAAGTCAGCTTTGTTGAAGGAAAAGCTATGATATGTTTAGCTGAGATGAAGATGTCAGGATTACTGGAGGATAGTTAGCTGCCATCTTGTTTCAGTCAGAAATATGATTCACCTGTGTGGCTAAGTATTCATTACTTTGCTTAATTACGTGAAGATACCTTGTATTGATTAAACTATGTCAATCAGATGATAATTGGCTGGTTGAACCTCTTAAAGTCACCTAATCAAATGAGGTCGGGAAGAAACACGCTCAAGACACAAATATCGAGTTTGGATTGCAAGGGGATGCTATTATTATACCCCTAAGCCACGGTATTGTGCAGTAAATGTAAAGCAGTGTGAGCCAAGACTGATAAAACTAAAACTGCTCAGCAAAGTGATAAATGCTACTGAATCAGAGATGGGTTTGGCAGCAAACCACAATTTGGATCAGTCATGGACAGGAACATTTTAAAATAAAGATCACCTTCAACAAATAACTGGTCTTTATCGGATTGGACAGAATCTTAAAGCAGTCGGCCTTCCTTCATAACTACATTATTTACAGATACAAAGCCAAAATGAATTAGCGCAGCGCAGTCCAAGAATGTCCTACATCAAGTAAAACCACACAAGTATTTATAGCCTATCCATCCCTCTTTCACCATTGCCTGCTGCCGCATGCTGAGAAGGGAAATAGCCACACAACCAAACTGAAAAGTAATCTGATGTTCCTTTTGATGGACACGGCACAACTCAGCAGGGACTTTGTTCAAAGGCCTCAAATACTCTCGACTAATCTCTTTTTAAAAATGTATGCAACAATCAATGTTAGTAAGGAGACGTGTTCCATGAGGATTCTTCCACCTGACAGGAACACAGCACGTCCACTTTCAGTTAAGGCACTGTTCAACTCCTGGGCATGATGTAATGTTGTACAAGAATCACTCTGTGCTTGAAAGTCACTGAAAAAAAGCAGGAAGGCGCTTGTTGAAGAGGGATACCATGCAATGACAGCAATTCCCTCTTTTAGGCAGAGAGGTTGATAATTTTAACCCATTAAACATGCTGCATGCTATCTCCGAATTTGTAAGTCTCATTTGGAAAATTTAAAAAAGGAGCCACTGAAGCCAGTTTGTATTGATAACATATTCCAGTCAAGACAATATGGCAAACGTTGTCAATTCAGATCTGTAATAATAAACCCAGAACAATGGTGCTGCACCACAGTTTAAGTCACCTTCATAAAAATTACAAGCTGAATTTCTCCATTACTGCAGAATTTAATTGTCTCTCATCCAATTACAAAATGAGATGGAGCTGCAATTAGAATCTATCTTTAGATTTAAATTACCCTTTGCATTTTTATCTTTAGGGACAGAATGATTAAACAGAGTAATCCTTGAATAATAACTTGCACCTAATAGCAACAGAAAGAATTTATAGGCATTTAGATGACTAAAGCTATAAAATTAACCACCTTTACTAATACATACAAAGGGACTGTCAAACAAAATTTATTCTCAGTTAAACTTTTGAAGCTAAAGATGAGTTGCAATTATCCTGAGGGTCGCCATTGTCACGTCGGGGTACAATGTTATTTAGAATATTTGCTGGTATATTTGAATGCACAATCTAGAAAGTCGTGAATTTTGGCAAATGCGAAAAAGCAAACCATAGGATGCTCCTACAATGCAGCAAATTTATTTTCAGGTGAAATAAATAGCTCACAGCCATTAGACTCAGGAATGTCTATGTTTAAACTACAGGAACAAGGACAGATATAAATAACCATTGTGTCTTGAGTATATAATTCAGATAAACTCGACTGTACTCTTGGACTCCGGTGGACACATCTTTTGAACATTCTTGGCACTTGAAATGCCACTTCCATTAAAAGGGTCAAGTTCGAAAGGGAAAATGCTGGGAAATCTCAGCAAGTCTGACAGCATCTGCAGGGAGAGAAAAGAGCTAACGTTTCGAGTCCGATGACTCTTTGTCAAAGCTCAACAGCATCCGCAGTAATTTGCTTTTATAAAAGGGTCAAGTTGACAAGCTTCCAAAAAAAGTGGACAGACACTACAAAATTCATTATTAAGATAATTCATCATATAAATGTTCCTAAGCTAATCATTTCAATTGGAACCTTTTGCAATTCAAATATACAAACACTAATGAAAGTTATGTAGCTTGTGTGCACTCATCACACTTCAAGGTGTCACAGAAGGCAAAAGCGGATGCTGGAAATAAAAACAGAAAATGCTGGAAAAACGCAGCAGGTCCGGCAGGGTTTGTGGAGAGAGAGAGAGATACGAGTTAACATTTCGAGCCCATATGACTCTTCACCATAGCTGAACTTGTGTGATAAACTCAAATATCATGTTCACAAAAAGCTGCCATTAAATTCACAATGCCCAGAGCCTATAACATTGCAACTTGCATTTAAAATCAAGACCAAAAACCATTACTGTAAGTCCATGATTCCAGTGACTATAATAAACTTGAAAGTGCCATTTTGTGAAAGGGTAACACCATTCACAAAAAGAGAGAGAAAATCAACTTCGGGACCCAGGGCTGAAACCAATTTGCCAATTTGAAACCTGTACTTTCCACAGAGACATTCCGAGAGAGACTGAAAAAAATGGCCAGATCACACTTATAAAGCTTTGATTTAAGAAAAACAAGCAGCAAGGCACAGATTGAAGTAACCAAGTTCATTTAAGTTAAAAAATACAAATTAAAATAAATTATAACTATCAGGCAGTGGTGCATGTTCTTGCTAAATACATAATTACACACACAATTACTGTACACTTAGTGTATCATCAGCATCTATGTAATCTACATCACTATATCTGCACTTCTAACAAGCATGCACTGACTACAATGGCAATGACAAGTTTTATTCGTCAATTACAAATTGATTGTTTGCAAGTTCACCTCATAATGCTTTGCGTCCAGTAATCATCAACAAAATGGGGAGATTCTACATTTTTATAGCAGCCATTCTTTCATTTTTCACACCATCATTTTATGATGAACCTGTTCAATTTTTAGATCCAGGAATTATTCAAACAGCTAAGCACACTGCATAACACAATAAACACAAACATAGATGATAGTACATAATGGGGAAGCAGTGGTGTGGTGGCATTGTCGCTAGGTTAGTAATCCAGGATAATGATCTGGGAATCCCAGGTTCAAATCCCACCACGGTGCAATTTAAACTCAATAAAATATCTGGAATTAAAAATCTAATGATGACCATGAAACCATTGTCGAGTGTCGTAAAACCTCATCTGGTTCACTAATGTCCTTTAGGGAAGGAAATCTGCCATCCTTACCTGGTCGGGCCAACATGTGACTCAAGACCCACAACAATGTGGTTGACTCTTAAATGCAGAGCAAGTTAGTTGTATTCAACCACTATGAAAACACAAAAAAGTAATGAAACAGGATGGACTACCCGGCATCGACCCAGGTACCGGAAACGACAATGGCCCTGCAAAGTTCTCCATACTAACATCTGGGGACTTGTGTCAAAGTTGAGAGCGGAGCTGTCTCAAAGACTAGTAAAGCAACAGCCTGACATAGTCATACTCACAGAACCGTACCTTACAGACAAGGTACACACCGCTATCACCATTCCTGGGTATGTCCTGTCTCAGCAGAGGACAGACCCAGCAGAGGTGGCAGCACAGTGGTATATAGTCAGGAAGGAACTGCCCTGGGAGTCCTCAACATCGACTCCGGACCCCAGGAAGTCTCATGGCTTCAGGTTAAACATGGGCAAGGAAACCTCCTGCTGATTACCACATAACGGCCACCATCAGCTGATGAATCAGTACTTCTCCATGTTGAACACCACTTGGAGGAAGCACTGAGGGTGGCAAGGTCACAGAATATGCTCTGGGTGGGGGACTTCAATGTCCATCACCAAGAGTGACTCAGTAGTACCTCCACAGACTGGGCTGGCCGGGTCCTAAAGGACATCGCTGCTCGACTGGGACTGCAGCAGGTGGTGAGGGAGCCAAGAGGGGAAAACATACTTTACCTCATCCTCACCAATCTGCCTGTTGCAGGTGCATCTGTCCATGAAAGTATCGATAGAAGTGACCACCACACAGTCCTTATGGAGACAAAGTCCCACCTTCACATGGAAAATACCCTCCCATCATGTTGTGTGGCATTACCACCATGGTAAATGGGATAGACTTCAAACAGATATAGTAACTCAAGACTGGGCATCCATGAGGCACTGTGGGCCATCAGCAGCAGAATTGTATTCAACCACAATCTGCAACCTCATGGCCCGGCATATCCCCCACTCTACCATTAACACCCAGCCAGGGGATCAACCCTGGTTCAATGAAGAGTGCAGGAGAGCATGCCAGGAGCAACGCCAGGCATACCAGAAAATGAGGTGTCAACCTGGTGAAGCCACAACACAGGACTATTTGTGTGGCAAACAGCATAAGCAGCAAGTAGTAGACAAGAGCTCAGCAATTCCACAACCAACGCATCAGATCTAAGATCTACAGTCTTGCCACATCCAGCTGCAAATGGTGGTGGACAATTAAACAACTCACTGGTGGAGGAGGCTCCACAAATAACCCCATCCTAAAAGATGAAGGAGCCCAGCACATATGTGCAAAAGACAAGGCTGGGACATTCGCAACAATCTTCAGCTGGAAGTGTCGAGTGGATGATCCATCTCGGTCTCCTCTGCAAGTCCCCAGCATTATAGATGTCAGTCTTCAGCCATTACAATTCACTCCACGTGCTATTAAGAAACGGCTGAAAACCCTGGTTACTGCAAAGGCTCTGGGGCCCTGCGAATGTTCAGTCAATAGTACTGAAGACTTAGCTCCAGAACTTGCCTCACCCCTAGCCAAGCTGTTCCAGTACAGCTACAGCACTGGCATCTATCCGGCAATGTGGAAAATTGCCCAAGTATGTCTTGTACACAAGAAACAGGACAAATCCAACCCAGCTAATTACCGCCCTCTCAGTCTACTCTCCATCATCAGCACAGTGATGGAAGGAATCTCGGCCTTTTGGCTAAGATGATCATGAGGTCAGATGTAATGCCTGGATTTGGTATGTCTCTCTTGTGGGGACCATGAATTGGATTCAATTTGAATTTGAATTGGTTTTTGGAGCAGGCAAATTGGGGGTTTGCCCCGTCCACACTTTGAGCTCTGGCTTTGTAACTCTGATAAAGTAATTTTAAAAATGCGACTAAACGGCACTTACTCAGCAATAACCTGCTCACGGACACTCAGTTTAGGTTCCACCTGTGTCATTCAGTTCCTGACCTCAGCCTTGGTTCAAACATGGACAAAAGAGCTGAATGCCAGAGGTGAGGTGAGGTGAGAGTCTGTCTTTGACCATCTGTCTTTATATCTCCATTTGAATTTTGTATAACAATGGCCATATGATGCTCGTTGGGATATTTTACTCTGATAAATGCACAATATAAATGCTACTGTGGTTATCCTTCTTTATCTGATTACGTTTGAAAAGTCACTACTTAATTTGCTTCCCTTTAGGTAGTGCATTTCATTATCATCTGGATTTTAAAGCTTGAAAGAATAAACCAGTTTACAAGCAGCTGCGTGGAAGAGTCATACAAACGTGAAATGTTAATTCTGTCTCTCTCGCCACAGATGCAGGCAGGCCTGCTGATTTTTTCTCGCACATCCTGTTTTATTTCAGATTTCCAGCAACCACTGTATTTTGCTTTTATTGTAAACAGCCGTTTGTTGAAGGTAAAAGTGAATATCCTTGTGTAACTTCACTGCGAGCAAGGGAGGTCTGCTTGTGCAATTATATTGATTACAGTACATTTTGTTCTCCCATCTTTCAATAAGGAGTCGCGAAATACCAAAAACAATAAGTAAATGACCACATGCTGGCTTTAAGCAACATTAAAAATAGTTTTTAGGCATAATTTTGCTTTGGTCTGGAAATTCATTTCAGACACATTAATGTAATTAACAAACTATATTGCAGAAATTCACTCCAGGGAACACACTAAAGTTGGAGTGGCGTATATGGAACATTCTTTGTTCCAATTATACTCAGGTCCCCTGTCTGACCTCTTTTTCCTCAGTGTATTGATGACTGTATCTGTACTGCTTCCTACTCCTGCCCTAAATTGGAAAATTTCATCAATTTTGCTTCCGCCACTCTCTCAGCTTCACATGGTCCATCTCCAACCCTTCCTTTCCTCGACTTCTCTATCTTCCTTTTCACGAACAGGCTATCAACCAATATCTACCATAAACCCACCAACTCCCACAGCTACCTTGATTCCACTTCCTCTCATTTCGCTTCCTAGAAGGCCTCTATTCCATTCTCCCAATTTCTCCTCTTTGTTGCACTTGCTCTGGAAATGCAACCTCCCGACTTGTCTTCCTTTCTCCTCAACTGAGGATTTTCCTTCACTGTGGTTTTCAGGCCCTCCAACCCCATCCATCTCTGTTGTCACACTGCTGTTCTTACCCCTTCCTCTCCCTCCCAGGACTATGATAGGTTCCCCTCATCCTCCTCTTTGACCTACGCCAGCTTTTACATTCAACAGATCATCCTCCAACATTCCTGTCATCTCCAGCATGATATCACCACCACCACCAAACACACATTATCCCTCCACTTATCTTTCAGCATCCGTTTTTGGACAGCCTGGGTTCACTCTTCAAGCATCCCAAATACAATCCTAATAGCTTTAGCTAATAATTGAAACCGTTAAACATTCAGATAGCTGTAGAAAAATTATAAAAACACAGCCAACATTATTTCCATTTTTTGCTGTCATTTATTCAGCAGCATCACTTTTTATTCTCCCTTCAAAGGTCTTCCTTTCCCTTCCCACAAGTGTACAGAAATGGCTCAGCTGGCAGCAATCTTGCCTCTGATCTTGCAGGTACAGGTCCAGTTCAGAAACTAGAGCAAAAACCTCCAGGCAGAAACTCCGCTGCAGTACTGAGGTAATGCTGCATTGAAAGAGGTGCCATTTTATGCATAAGACATTAAGAACTGAGGCTCCAACTGCTCTCTCTGGTAAAAAAAAAGCCAAGGCACTATTTCGAAGGGAAGTAAAGAGGTTATCCCCGGTGTCCTGGCCAATCTTCATCCCTTACTCCGCTTCTCTAAAAACACATTATCTGATCATTATCCCATTGCTGTTTGTGGGAACTTGGCATGTACAATCTGGCTGCTTTGTATCCTACATGATAACAGTGAGTACACTTCAAAAGTACTTCACTGGATTTAAAGCATGAAAGGCATCATGTCAATGCAACACTTTCTTCCTTTCAAGTTGCCAACTGGGAAGTTGGCAAATGACCTGTTGACTTGTCATTGATCCATGACTGGACTGAGCCTCACATCCTTGTGCTGTGGAAGGACTGTAACTGAACACTCGGTAACTGAGCTAAGACTAAAAACAAACTGCACAGGGAACCTTGGCCAAATATGGCACTCATCATCTTTATCAAACAGAAATGTTAGAACAGATTCTTCCATGTGTCTATTACTCTGTGCTAGGAAGAATAATACTGGGTACATTGTAGTTTCTAAATCTGGGCTGCTGGTCGTGATCTGGCAGCCTGCACTGCATTAACAACCGGAGCTTATGCACTTTGTCAGCTAATAAGTGCCGAGAAATTGAAGTTAAAAACAAGGCATTACAATTACTTAATCCTGGATTTAAAATCGGAGCGTGTGTGCGGTTTGAGGGGATTTGGGGCATGTAGAGAAATCCCCTATTACCAGAAATGACATAAATTAACAGATAATGGGTTGTAATGATTTTAGTTGAGGGAAAATAGTGCCATGAATTTTTTTTACGTCTGCCTAAAATGGTGCCCTGGTTTAACATTTCATTCAATGCTGCATCGGGAGTATCAGCCGAGATCATGTGGAAGTAACATTTGAGGCTGGCAAGGCTGCAAGGTGGGTAGTAGCAGTTTGGCCGCACGTTACACAGCCTGCCTGATTTTCCATATAGTAACTGCAATAGATAATAAAATTGGGCAGGACGTGCACCATGCAGACAATCTGCTACCATCTATTTTGTGACCATGCTGAAACTGAGTTTACCCCCCCACCCCCCGCAACATCAGTCCAGGCTTGGTTCAAAGGAGTTGCTTTTAAAGTTCAGTGCTCCTCTCAATTTATTTTTCAAAAGTTGCAGAGTTAATAGGCCTCATTTTAATTAAAAATAAAAATAAAACCATCACCTTCAAATGAAAATAACATCAGGCAGGATGTAAACGGTGGGGTCAATCTGCCAGCTCTTCTGCTAATAAAAGTTAAGATTACTCCCAATTTGTCTGTCAGAAAATGGGCTTGAAATACATTTTATTGCCTTTGATTTCCTCTCCCTCCATTTCCCTTACAAGCAGAAGCTCACAAAACAGTGAGCTCAATCTAACACCACATTTCATTCTTCTAACAGAAGAAAAGAGGTCTTTAAAGCAAGCAAATTATTCTCATCTCGCTTTCGTTTGCCATACGGAATTTAAAAAAAAATCTATTTTCTTTAATCATTCGAACAACTCCAACATAGTGGCCCTGTGCTCCCTAACATGACTGCACTGCTGTGACATACAGAGGTATTAATATTGCACAAACCTTGATACAAGGTATTTCAGTTCTCAGCCATACTCAAGTCATCCATTTGCAGCAAAAAATCAAACCCAGTTAAAAAGCAGTAAGAGATTTTTTTGTCACATGGGCTACAGGGTGCAGGCAGGTGATAGTAATATATTTTTCCTTCTCTTATCTCTTCTTTCTTTACCTCTTGTTATCTCTTTTATCGTCCATTGTGTATTTTTCTTTCTCTACTTAGTTCCCTGGCTGTGGGATCTGCAAGCATTTTGTATTGTTGCAAACAATTTTAAAACCAATTTTTAGCAAAAGTATCAACCAAGGAAATAAGCTTTGCCACTCAAATGGTACCCGAGAACAGAGAAATGCAAATGAGTTGTTGTTTTTACTCATGTACCTACACTGCATTGAAGATGTGATAGGGATATTTTTTCCTCAGGATTAGTTGGTAAAAAGGCAGCAGAAAATCTGTATTTCGAGTGTTGGTGCAGATTCATAATGCTGTTTGATTTTACAAATGTAAGCTTGAGCATTTCATCGATATTATAGGATCAGTTACTGTCCCGAAATATTTCTTTATATTCAGCAGAAAATGTAAGTCTACTCAGAAAAACAATAACGCCAATATTTATGAGATTGATGTTGTGTTGCAACAAGGGAATTAGTGCCCCACATGGCTCGGCCAATTGAGATATCAAAGGCTTGAGATGAAGAAATCCCACAGCTTGTTTTTAATAACAATATTAGTGACCATAACAACTCTCAGAAAGACACAGGGGTGGGATTTTCTGACCGTCAACCCGTGGCATGTTTTCCAGCGACGGATACAACCCGCCAGTGGGATCTTCCAGTCCCACTGATGTCTCTGACATTTTGTGTCTCGCCCAAATGTTGCCAGGGAACCCGCCACAAGATTGGTCATCTTCAGAGGGATCAGAGGACCCCACCAACGGGAAGGGCTTGAAATTCCCACTCACCATGTATTCGAGGAGGGAGAGCAGGTGGAACAACCACATTGGGCGCGATTCTCAGGCCTCGTTACACTCTCGCTGGAGCAAAATCAGGCCAGTGATAGCAGGAGAGGCCGAAAATGAGAACCGCGCCAGGCACCAAACAGTTTGCGATGCAACCAGCTCACTCCTGTAAGCGAAATCGGGATCTCGCCGTGGTGTGGCAAGAAACCAATTATCACCACTTAAGCCCTATTTCCATACAATTAATTGGAACAACCCCATATCCAACGGCTTTCCGTCATGCATCGCCCTCCCCAGCGAGTGGTCATGCTGGCAACGATTAGTACTCCTTTTAAAAAATGTGAACCTGGTGGAAGGACTTCCGCATGGAGCCGAGGAGGTGAGTAGACATCTTTACTCACAGGCAAAGAACTCAGGGACGGTGATTTGCCGCCTAGTGCTCGGTGGGGGTGGGAATCCTCAGCTGGGTGGAGGGACACCCTCCGGACCCTCCGGAGGGGTGGGCCACCATGGGAAGACGGGGTGGGGAGGGGGCACTGGGAGGCAACCGCCGTTAGCACCAGCATGCCAACCCCTGGATAGTGTGTACCTGTTCCAGGGGCAACCCTAGCCCCTGCCAGTCTGCCCCAAAGACCACCCATAACCCCCACTGACTGCCGAGCCTTTGGCTGTGTGGCCGAAGGCTATTGCTAACAGGGAATTGGCAATCGTGGTTCAGTAAGCACATCACAAAACCAAAGTGGATCCCCGTGGGTGGGCGGGCCATGTTGCATGTAGGAGTCATTGCCCAGCATCCCAATCACATCTTGGTGCATGGACACTGTGCTTGAACATTGCGGGATGCAGCACCACACATGTAGCAGCCAACATCCGAACACCAGGGGATGGGACACAACTCTGCCAACATGTCCACGGCCAGAGGGTGGTTGAGTGTTATGGGGAGGGGGAGATGCCTGGAGAGATGGGCCAAGGTTTCAGAGGTTGGCACGGATAGCGGAGGAAAGGGACCGGGGTGGCCGACCGGTTGTGCTCAAGAGTTTTTAATGTGACCCAGGTGTCATAAAATTCCTCACTTTCGATATTGCTGCCCCACTCTCCCAGCATTCCCGCACCTCCCAGAGGAAGAATTCAGAATATCCAATTCACCGAACAAACACGTCTTTGGGACTAGTGGGAGGAAACCAGAGCACCCACAGGAAACCCACGCAGACACGGGGAGAAAGTGCAGACTCTACACAGACAGTGACCTAAGCCGGGAATCGAACCTGGGATCCTGGAGCTGTGAAGGATCTTACGGCACTGGAGGCCAGTCCTCCTGGTCACACTCCCCAAGCTTACAGCTGGCACTGGCTGCCCTCGTTCCAGGTGGCACAGGCTGCCCTCTGGCTCACCCTCCAGGACCCTCGGGGGAACAGGACATCCCTCTTGGCCTCCCCAGGTCTCCATCACCGAATCGTAGGGTTGGAGTTCTCAGCGCCGTGGCTGCGAGCTGAGTCGGGATGGCCGCGGAAGAGCTGTTCAAGTGCAGCTCGACCTTGTTAGCGAGGGGCTTGCGGGCACGGTATCGTCAAATCGGCTGGCGAGCCTTCATTAGCGGCGAGAAGCCCGTGGGGTCTCTTTAAGTGGACCAATTAACGTTGAATATCGTTGCCAGCCTCGCTAGGCCGATTGCCGGGAAGCTTGCGGCAATTCCGGCTCGCTACCACACTTGAAAGTCTCTCTGGAGATTCGTGCCCATTATATCTATTAAAAGGTATCATAGAAAAATTGACATAAGGCTTTCACGATGATGTTTCGATCAAAACTGTAACATTACAGTACCTGGTGACAAAATGTTCTTTAAATACTTTCCCTTAACCGCAGCACCTTTTCCACCAAGACAAACCTATATTTTTTAAAGATCTATGAATAACTAAAGCCTACTGGTGATAGCTCTCCCCACAGTTGTTCTGATTGCTACTTAGAAATCTGGTTCTCACTTTCTTACCACAAGGACACAACATGGATTTCAGACATGCATGGATTCTACAACACATGGATAAATAAATTGTATGCAATAAGAAGTACCTATCCAAAAAAAAAGGTTCCACAGCACTAGAAAAAAGGAGTTTAATTTCAGTCATAACCAACACTACACCTACCTAGTAATGAAAAATAAATCCATCTGAGATGTCATGAAATCACTGCCTTCAATCGACTCTGCTCATTATTTATCATTCAACAGACTTTGGGGAGGGGTGGGGGTGTGCTCTCTGTAGCCTGGGTTAGACTCTGCCCAACTGCCTCGATTATTTTCTCCATCAACTTCAGCGGAAAGGAAATCCAGCCAATTCAGAACTGCTGACACACTATTGACCATTTTGCCCCACTGCACAATCTCGGAGAAACTTACTAACTTTGGTGGAAAAATATACAGCATAATGCAACATTTCTTGCTGTCTATTTCTTTTCTTAGAGTAGAATTAGAGAATGTAGAGAACTACAGCCCACAATTAATAAATATTAAGCATTCAAAGTTCTGTTTGCATTTCAGAGAAACATCTCGAGGTTCTTTTGGCGAACAATACTGTATTTAACCAACCTAATAGGTGGTCTTAAGCCTTTGGAGTGGATTACTTATCAGCCAAAGGTAGACAGGAGGAGGATGAAACAAAACCATGGACCAGGATTGGATAGGGTGAGTCGGTGTTGCTTAAGAGGGAGAGCAAGCAAGAGTGTGCATTTGGCAGCGCATGGCATTGAGAGCGCATCTTAGGATGCAGGTGTTCGAGGAGTTTTGGATGTCTTGAGATCTCTGCAATCGTAACAAGAATGGTGAATTTAGTTGGAATCCAGGATAAGTTGATAGTTTCTGAGAGGAGATAAAGTGGCAGTTCAAACAGAAATCTGACCTGTTGCAGAGTGTCATTTTAAGTACACAGTGCTCTTATGAGCTCCACTGGGTGGAGTTTGCATTTTCTCTCCGTGTCTGAGTGGGTTCCCTCCGGGTGCTCCGGTTTCCTCCCACAGTCCAAAGATGTGCAGGTCAGGTGGATTGGCCATGCTAAGTTGCCCCTTAGTGTCCAAAAGGTTAGGTCAGGTTAATGGGTAATGGGGATAAAGTGGAGGCATGAGCTTAAGTAGGGTGCTTTTTCCAAGGGCTGGTGCAGACTTGATGGGCCAAATAGCCTCCTTCTACACTGTAAATTCTATGATTCTATGAGACACCATGACCATATTCATTTATGTTTTGACTCAGAGTCACCAATCATTACAGATAACATGGCAGAAGGTAATGTGGGTGCTCACCAGAATACGATTTCCGTGTTTCCAGGTTTGCCAATTGATGCTGCTGGGGGATTGGGAGAGACACGTTCATGATCAGATTCTCAATCTACCTCTTCTCCTACTATTTCAGGTCAATTGATACAAGATTCACCAGTGGTGTTGCATAGGTCACAATGCAATCGCAAAGCTCCTGGCAGACTTTTGAAGAGTTAAGAGATTCATTTTGTTGTATTTCTGTCCTGAGGGGGATCGAAATTTAAGTTGGGGATGGGAAAGCGTATAAGCTTTGGTGGGTTTTTCAATCTTCAAGAGGATGACCTGTGAGCAAGACTTGGTTTTGCTAGAGCTCCTGTTTTCATTGTTATTACTGTTATCGCTGTTCTGCTGAGTTACTGTTATTGTTAAGTTTCTTAATTATTCAACTACTTCCAACACATTCAACTACCTTATTTGTCTTCCCAAATTACCACATGACCAAACACGAGAAGGGCGGCACTGTGGCACAGTGATTAGCACTACTGCCGCACGCGCCAGAAATCCGGGTACGATTCCAACCTCAGGTGACTGTCTGTGTGGAGTCTGCCCGTTCTCCCTGTGTCTGAGTGGGTTTCCTCCGTATGCTCCGGTTTCTTCTCACAGTCCAAAGATGTGCAGGTTAGGTGGATTGGGCTATGCTAATTGCCCCTAGGAGCGGTTACGGGGATAGGGTGGGGGATTGGACCTAGGTAGTGTAGCCATCTGGGATGGCCACTTCCAACCAGGTACAGAGCTACTTGCAAAGACTGATGGGTAAAATGGACAAGCCAAGAGTCAGGCAGGCTCAGAGCCTGAAATGCATATTTGTCAGCAAAGTCCTGACAGCATCGAAACTCCGTCCCATTAGCATGTTAATCAGGCCGATTAGCAGGTGATGGCCCATCTCCCACAACACAAAGGACTGGTACTCCAGCAACCGGGACAGTCCCAGACATTTTGGTGCCACTCCCTGTCCAAGGGAAATGCAAACAACGAGGTCAATGACCGCTTGGGACACGCCCAGCCATCCAGATCCCCGCCTACTTATTGGCTAAGGAATCAAACAGAGTGATCAGGGATCACCCAATTAGTAAGGTCCAAATCGAAGGACCGCCCAAAAGAGCGCGAAAACCCCCCCCCCCCGAGTATAAAGGAAGAGTTCGCCATACGCTCGCTATCTTTTGGCCTTGGTACCCCGGTCATGGCCATTGCCAACTGCAGCAACACCAGAAGCAAGTTCGAGTTCAACGCCCGCTACCAGATGGATGAGCCCAGCTGAGCAGCAGTTACCACTTCGAACCCAAGAGATCCAGAATTGAACAGCGGCCACCGTTTCCTGACCTAAACCGGGTGCCCGAAGTTAAGTACCGGTTGTCTTAGTAATAGGTGTAGTTGACTAGTAGTGTTTATGTTTGATTGCATGACTGATTGTATGTAAATAAAGTACCCTTGACCTTGAACTAACTAACTGGTGTTTGGCTCTTTGATCGATAGCCGGTTGAAACTTGTGATGGTATCATTCTAAACCTGGCAACTCTAAGCATTCGGACATAGACAATATAGAAAGAAGGCAAATCCACTGATTACCCTAATTGGAACAGAGCCACAGAAAAGACCAAGTAGTAGAGAAAATGCACAACAGTAGGATGCTCGTTCAGAGCGTAGACTCGATGGGCCAAATGGCCTGCTTCTGCACTGTAAGTATTATATTTCTCTACGATTCTAAGGGAAACAGAGAGCAAAGAAGGTGACCAAGCCATTTGAAACAAATGGAAATCCTGTTAGAAAGAAGAGCAGAACTTATTCAAGGCAGGCATTCCTAAAAGAGAAGTTCTGATGAAAGGTCAATCGACCTGAAACGTTAACTCTTGTTTCTCTCCCGGCGAATACTGCCCGAGTACATGCGTTTTTCCAGGAATCTTTGATTTTAGAACAAGGCCAGCAGCGCGGGTTCAATTCCCGTACCAGCCTCCCCGAACAGGAACCGGAATGCGGCGACTAGGGACTTTTCACAGTAACTTCATTGAAGCCTACTTGTGACAATAAGCTATTATTATTATTATCTTTATTTCAGAACTCGCATGACTTTGCTTTGAAATGAAATGAAAATCGCTTATTGTCAGAAGTAGGCTTCAAATGAAGTTACTGTGAAAAGCCCCTAGTCGCCACGTTCCGGTGCCTATTCGGGGAGGCTGGTTGCAGAAAGGAAAAAAAAAGTATTTTTTTCCAGTCTGTGATACATTAAAATGCTTTGAGCTTTGTGTGTTTTGTTCAACAATCTTTCAGATACAATGCAAAAAGGTGGTGTGACAAAAGGCATTAAAGAAAAATCATTTAATGGTATATTATTCATGACTCATTGAATGACTCAAATTTACTGTCCCAATTAATTGAATAAATTAATTGGTCTACGGCTGGCCCAGTAAACATTTATAAATTATAGATTTTCTGATCTCTCATTTCAACTATTATTTTACACTTAATGCTCAATCAAGTAAATCATGATCCATTTCAATAAAAGTGGGGAGCATTACTGAAGACTGAAAAACAGACTATTTTCTGTCATTAGAAAAAAGACTCATATAATGGAATTTAATTTTGTTTTTAAAAAAAACTTTATAATCTGCACACAAATCAAATTGAAGTTTTTCATGAGATTTAATCACTAAATTTTATAATTCTGATTTCCCCAGGTGATCAGATGGGTCAGACCAATGGTGATGTACTGTATGTTGTGGTTGGATAATCCACTGAAAGTTAAATACCTCGGATCTGACCTGGAAACTGTTCTACTACACATCTGAGTAGAGATGATCACTCCAGCCACCTCTTCCTGATCTTTAACAGCAAGCACCATCCTTGCTAAGCTCCCCCACCATCAATATCTTGTGGTGGAGTTGGGTGGGGTCATAATTGGCCAGAGCTGTTAACAGACCAGCCATACACAGTATGGTAAAAGGAAAAGGGGAGGGAAGGTGGAGTTGGGAGAGGAGATGCCTGTGGAATGAAAGTTTCAATACAACCAGTTGGGTTGAATGGCCTGCTTCTGTGCTGTAAATTCCATATAATGCTACATACTCTATGTACTCTGTGACAAGTGGCTAATCCCATGATCCTTTAAATACTTTCCATCATCAGCAAGGCTCAAGTCAGTAGTGTGCTTGAATAATCATATTTGCTCAAATGGCTACAGTTGCAGCAACAGTCAAAATTTCAATTCATTGACATCTATTATCATTGCATTCAATATCCATTTCCCCGCTGTCATGAAAGCTTTCCTGCCACAGTTCGTATTGCAACAATTCATTAAGATTAATTTTGACAGTCCTGCAACCTCTACTTTTGATAAGAACAATAGCAGCGATGCTGTCAAAACACCATCATCTAAAGTTTTCCACCAGCCTGACTCAGATGCATATCTTCAGCCATTCCTCCATCATCACTCCCTGGAATTCATAATCTACTATCAATGTGGAAGCTCCATTAGTACAGGAACTGGAGTCATTCAGGAAGAAGGTCACTACCAGCACAACTAAGGATAACCAACACATATGGGCCAGTGTTGCCCAAAAGGAGGAAACAATTAAAGTAATATCTACAGAAAATGTATGGAGCTTATTAAACGGCACCTATGTGCGTATCATGGGCAGCATGGTAGCACAGTGGGTAGCACTGTGGCTTTACAGCACCATGGTCCCAGGTTCGATGCCCCGCTGGGGCGGAGTCTGCACGTTCTCCCCGTGTCTGCGTGGGTTTCCTCCGGGTACTCAGGTTTCCTCCCACAGTCCAAAGATTTGCAGTTTAGGTGGATTGGCCATGAGAAATTGCTCTTAGTGTCCAAAAAGGTTAGGAGGGGTTATTGATTACGGGGATAGGGTGGAAGTGAGGGCTTAAGTAGGTTGGTGCAGACTCGATGGGCCAAATGGCCTCCTTCTGCGCTGTATGTTCTATATTCTATCAGAGAGTGTCTTATCAAGAATATGCTATGACAATTTGTGAAACTATGTGCTGACGACGGTGTGGGAATGACCGCAAAAACGGTGCAAAACCTCCACTGATCCTCCGTTTCGTGGGGGGCTAGCAGGCACGCAGCGTAAAGGCCCCAGCTTTAGCTGCGGATATGGCTGGAGAATTGCCGGGTCCGAGGCCACACATGTACATGGTGGCGGTCTGCAGTGGCCGCGCCGTGCAACATGGTGACAGCTGCGCGCGGACCTGACCTGCCAAATAGTACCCCCGTTGGCCAGGCTCGCCACCGATGGACCACCCCCCACCAGTGCCCCCAGCACTGACAAAGACCCCCTGCCCGCGGATGGGCTCCCCTCCGACTGTGGCACCGCTGGACTTAGTCCACAGGCGCTACGCTGGGTTCCTGAAAAAAAATAGCACAAGCGCCCCACGCCGTTGAGAAATCGGCCCATTGATAGTGGAGCATTGGGGGGGGGGCCTCAGATAACATCCTGAGGCCGTCCCGACGGTATTTTGGAGGGGGCGGAGCATCGCAAAAGCGCCCGCCCCCGGTTTTGGCGCCAACGGGGATTCTCCGGCTGATCACCGAACACGATTTTAGCGTCGGAGACTGGAGAATCCTGCCCAGGATACTTTGAAACAGTCAGCACAGTTTGTATATCGTTCACAATTTGTTCCCGTGGCCATGCTTTCCATTCTGGGAATAATTTTAATGGTAAATGAATCTGAACTATAATTATCACCTTTAAGAAGTGTTATTTGACATTTTCATTGGCCTGGACAGGAGGTACAGCAGGCCTCCTCCACTAAACAAGGAAGGTTAATTATTGTAACCGAGGCTACACCATATCAGCGCAACAGAGAAAAAGGACACTTAATTTTGCTGCTTACAGAAGCTGTCAACTTGCTTTCATGGAGAAAGGTGTTGTGGGAATTAAAATATCTTCAGGCCAATATTTTGTATTTTCATTTGGGGAAGTAGAAATAATCTCTGAATTCATTAAAAAAAAACATATTGGTGGTTCATCTAGATTATCACGCTATGGTGATGTGGTACAAATGTACAAATTCCTATCCATTGGATCTGCCACTATGCAGGACCAGACAGCCCTGCTTGAAAGCAAGTTACAGAAACATTTGTTGGACATATGCAAGAGTAACAAGGTACCAGGTGGTACTTACGATTGGATTTGTCCTCAGGGCTCACAGCGTTTTCCACAAATTCAGCTCCAAGTATGGAGTTTGACATCTACCAGATAATCATGAGTCATTGTGGTCATGTTCATGCAAAATTGTTGTGTGGCAGGTTTGTCACTACTCTTGGGTCAGAGATTTAACACAACTACTTCCGTAGCAACATAGGGCTTTGGAGCAGGAATTGGCCTTTCAGCCCTTTGAGCCTGCTCCACAAATCATTAAAATCATGGCTGATCAGGTTGGTGTCTCAACTCCACATTGCCATCTGCACCCCCCCATAACCCATGACTTCCTTGTTTATCAAAAAGCTGTCTAATGGAGGTCAGGAGAGGCGAGGCCATGGAGGGATTTGGAAATAAGATGGCAGTTTTAAAAATCGAGGCATTGCTTAACCAAGGACCAGTGGCAATCACAAGGATGATAGGTAATTGGGACTTTGTGCGAGTTGGGACACAGGCAACACAGTATAGGATTACCTCAAGCCTGTGGAGGGACCCGCCAGAAGTGCAGAGAATAGTCAAGTCTAGAAGTAATAAAGGCAATGAATGAGAGTTTCCGCAGATGAACTAAGGCAGGGGAAGAGTTGGGCAAAGTTACAGAGGTGGAAATAGGCAGTCTTAGGGATAGCACAAATATATGGTTGGAAGTTCAAATAAGACACCAAGCTCACAAACAGTCTAGATCAGCCACAGTCAGTTTCCAGAGAGAGGGATGGAGTCAGTAACAGGAAGCAGAACAGGGTCCAAGGCCAATGGCTTCAGTCTTCCCAGTATTTAATTGGAGGAAATATTTGATCAGCTCGCACTGGATGTCAGAAAAAAAGTCTGACAATTTAGATAGTGAAGGGGTTGAGAGAGTTGACAGTGAGGTAGAGTTGGGAGTCATCACCATGCAGTTGGAAATGAAGCTTTGGGGAGAGGGTGGGGTCTGGCAACAGGGAGTGAAACCCAGTAAGTGATGGACAGAATTAGTCCACCAATTTCACACATCCAAGACAGAAGCACAGTCACTAGTTGTGGTTCAAGAATGACACAAATGTTTGATTCCCGTAAATCTTACAAACAAACACAACTCCACTTATTTAAATTGGTTTAAATTTGTGCCGCCATGATTGATTAGAAAAAAATCACCCTTTATCTTCCCCTGCCACCATCAGCATTGCATTTTGAACCATTTAATCAATCAACAATATAGAAATGTACTAAGAACTCCTCCTGTTCTTGCAGTTTCCTTTTGGTAGTATGCCAGCATCTTCTTCAAGAGGAGCAGTGGTTTTGAGTGTGCCCTATTGAAGGGGTTTGAACATTTCTGAGGTTATTTTACACAGCGTACATGACAAGCCGCAGTAGCAGCTGCACGTGAACCCAGATAGAAGAATGCTTGTGGGGAGAGCAGCAGGTGTTCAGTGTGTGACGACAAGAGAAGGGTCCCGTTGTGATTAGGTGAAGAGACATGGGAAGGGGATAAATGTAAGACTCTTGGTGCTGGGCTTAGAATCATGTAATCCATTGCTTGGAAGGGCAGAAATAAAAGGGTAGCCTGACGGAGTAGTTCTGGTGAGGTCATGAAATTTCTTCCTGCACGGGAAGTGGTAGCATAGTGGTATTGTCATTGGACTTGTGATCCAGAGGGGCTGGTTTAGCACACTGGGCTAAATCGCTGGCTTTTAAAGCAGACCAAGCAGGCCAGCAGCACGGTTCGATTCCCGTACCAGCCTCCCCGGACAGGCGCCGGAATGTGGTGACTAGGGGCTTTTCACAGTAACTTCATTTGAAGCCTACTCGTGACAATAAACAATTTTTATTTCATTTTTTCATTGCACAGACCCAGGCTAATGATCTGGGGACCTGGGTTAGAATCCAACCACTGCAGGTGTTGGAATTTAAACTCAATAAAATATCTGGAATTAAAAGTCTAATGATGACCATGAAACCATTGTCGATAGTCGTAAAAACCAGTCTGGTTCACTAATTTCCAAAAGGGAAGGAAATCTGCCGTCTTTACCTGGTCTATCCTGCATGTGACTCCAGACCCACAGCAATGTGGTGGGACTCGTAAACGCCCGAGCAAGCCACTCAGTTGTATTCAACCGCTACAAAAACACAAAAACAGAAATGAAACCGGACAGACTACCCGGCATTGAACCAGGCACCGGAAGCAACAACGGCAGGCCCAGCCCTGTCGCCCCTGTAAAGTCCTCCTTAAAACATCTGGTGGCTTGTGCAAAAGTTGGAAGAGCTATCTCACAGACTAATTAAGCGATAGCCGGATGTAGTCTTGCTCACAGAATCATACATTTCAAACAATATCTCAGACAGCACTATCACCATTCCTGGGTATGTCCTGTGTCACTGCAGAAGTGGCCACAAAGTGGTATAAAGTCAGGAGGGAGTTGCCCTGGGAGTCCTCAACACCGACTCTGGACCCCATGAGATCTCACGGCTTCATGTAAAACATGAGCAAGCAAAACCTCCCACTGATTTCCACGTACCGGCCACCATCAGCTGATGAATCACCACTTGGAAGAAGCACTTAGGGTGGCAAGAGTGCAGAATATACTCTGGGTGGAGAACTTCAATGTCCATCATCAAGAGTGGCTCGATAGTACCACCACAGACCAAGCTGGCTGGGTCCTAAAGACATAACTGCCAGACTGGGACTGCAGCAGGTGGTGAGGGAACCAACAAGAGGGAAAAACATACTTGACCTCATCCTCACCAATCTGCCTGCTGCAGATGCATCTGTCTGTGACAGAATCGGCAGAAGTGACCACCGCTCAGTCCTTGTGGAGACAAAGTCCCGTCTTCCCATTGAGGATACCCTCCATCATGTTGTGTGGCATTACCACCGTGCTGAATGGGATAGACTTCAAACAGATCTAGCAACTCAAGATTGGGCATCCATGAGGAGCTGTGGGCCATCAGCAGCAGCAGCAGAATTGTATTCAACCACAATCTGCAACCTCATGGCCCGGCATATCCCCCATTCTACCATTACCACCAAGCCAGGGGATCAACCGTGGTTCAATGAAGGGTGCAGAGAGCATGCCAGGAGCAACGCCAGGCATACTGAAAAATGAGGTGTTAACCTGGTGAAGCCACAACACAGGACTATTTGTGTGGCAAACAGCATAAGCAGCAAGTATTAGACAGAGCTCAGCAATTCCATAACCAAAACATCAGATCTAAGATCTACAGTCTTGCCACATCCAGCTGTGAATGGTGGTGGACAATTAAACAACTCACTGGAGAAGGAGGCTCCACACATAACCCCATCCTCAATGATGGAGGAGCCCAGCACATATGTGCAAAAGTCAAGGTTGAGGCATTCGTAACAATCTTCAGCCAGAAGTGCCAAGTGGATGATCCATCTCAATCTCCTCCAGAGGTCCCCAGCATCACAGATGTCGGTCTTCAGCCAATACGAGTCACTGCCGTGATATCAAGAAACGGCTAAAGGGATTGAATACTGCAAAGGCTATGGGTCCTGATAATATTCCAGCAATAGTACTGAAGGCTTGTGCTCCAGAACTTGCCACACCCCTAGCCAAGCTGTTCCAGTACAGCTACAACACTGGCATCTACCCGGCAATGTTGAAAATTGCCCAAGTGTGTCCTGTATACAAGAAGCAGGATAAATCTGACCCAGCCAATTATCCACCCTATCAGTCTACTGCCCATCATCAGCAAAGTGATGGAAGGAACTGGAGTCAATGGGAATCAGGGGGGGAAACTCTCCGCTGGTTGGAGTTGTACCTGGCGTAAAGGAAGATGGTTGTGGTGGTCGTTGGTCCATCATCACAGCTCCAGGACATCACTTCAGGAGTTCCTTAGGGTAGTGTCCTAGGCTAAACTATATTCAGCTGCTTCATCAATGACCTCCCTTCCATCATAAGGTCAGAAGTGGGGATATTTGTGATGACTTCACAATGTTCAACATCATTCGTAACTCCTCAGATAATTAAGCAGTCCATGTCCAAATGTAGCAAGACCTGGACAATATCCAGGCTTGGGCTGACAAGTGGTAAGTTACATTCGCACCACACAAGCGCCAGGCAATGACCATCTCCTACAAGAGAGGCTCTAACCACCACCCCTTGACATTCAATGGCATTATCATCGTTGAATCCCCCACAATCAACATCCTGGAGGTTACCATTGATCAAAAACTGAACTGAACTAGCCACAATAATGCAGTGGCTACCAGGGCAGGTCAAAGGCTAGGAATCCTATGGCGATTAACTCACCTCGTGACCCCCCGAAGTCTGTCCACCACAAGGCACCAGTCAGGAGTGTAATGGAATACTCTCCACCTGCCTGGATGAGTGCTGCTCCAACAACTTGATTGCTCCTCCTTCCACAAACATTTAAATTTTCCACCACCGACGAACAGTGGCAGCCTTGTGTACCATCTACAAACTGCACCGCAGTAACTCACCAAGGTTCCTTAGACAGCATGACTACTACTATCTGGAAGGACAAGAACAGCAGATACCTGGGAACCCCACCACCTGGAGGTTCTCCTCCAAGTCACTCACCATCCTGACTAGGAAATATATCGCCATTCCTTTGCTGTCGCTGGGGCAAAATCATGGAACTCCCTCCCTAACAGCACTGTAGGTATACCCCCACCTGAAGGACTACAGTGGTTAAAGAAGGCAACTCACCACCACCTTCTGAAAGGCAACTAGGGATGGGCAATACATGCTGGCCTAACCAGCGACGCCCACATCCCGTAAATGAATTTTAAAATGCTGCAGCCAGGTCCTTGTGACAACATTGCTGGCATTTTCTCCAGTCCTGTTGTCTAATTTGATGCAGCAGCAGTCGCTCATTGGAGGGGAAGCAAACCTCCTTTTTTGATGGTCACTTGCTCCACAGGCATTTCTGTGGTTGCATCAGAGGGGTGGATGTGTCCTGAATGCGTGCTGCATACTGCCTGCTGCTTCAGTAACTCATCCTCCACTCCTGGAAAGTGCATCACCTTGTAAGAAGGTGCAGGCTGCCTTTAAGTAGTAGCCACCCTTTCGAGTTGCTTATCCTCCCAATTGATCATCTGTCCAGAAGGAGCACAAGTCGGACTGACAGCTTTGCTACTTAATGAAGTTGGTAGAGCAGTGGTAATGCCATTGGGATAATAATCCAGGGAAGGTGGGGTCAAATCCCACCATGGTAGCTGGTGGAATTTAAACTCAATTAATCAAGTGAATTCAATTCGATGAAAGTAATTGAATTAAATTAATTAAAAATTCTAGCATAAAGCTGGCAGTGACCGTGAAACTATCATTGATTGTCATAAAAACCCATCTGGTTCACTAATGCCCTTCAGGGAAGGAAATCTGCCATCGTTACCCAGTCTGCCCTACATGTGACCCCAGAGCCTCAGCGATGCTCTCTGAAATGGCCGAGTAAGCCACGCTGTTCAAGAGTAATTAATGATGGGCAACAAATGCTGGCCTTGCCAGTGAGGCCCACATCTCCTGAAAAAAATTTCAAAAATGAAGTTTAACGAGGTCCAACCATGAAAATCAATGAGGTGCCCACTGATGTAGATCGGGTGGGCAGTGCAGAACAGGTGATCTACTCACCAGATCTATGCCCCAAAACATAATAATCTCCCAGTGCTCCAGCAGCTAGGATGCTAATGCAGTTAGGGTATTACAAATGTGAGCCAAATCCTACAGATGTTTAACAAGCAAATGCCACAAAGACAATATAAATTAAGAGTTTCAATGCACTTTGAAATGAACTCCATCTACCAATTCAAATATTCCCAATAATATATTATTAATGTATACTCAACTGATGAAATAAGTAGCTTGGTAAAATAATGCTCTTAAAATCAAGGCAAATGATCTGTTCACCTGACCCCCAGCAATCTCCCAATGACTGAATTTAAGGTAAAGTTGGCAGAAACTCGCAGGGAATCTTGGGCTGAATTTGTGTTTCAACACAATAATTTAAATGCAATTTATACAAGAGTAGCAGTAAAAATGCCACTCAAAGTGAAACTGCAAACAAAGTTTTATTTAGTGGTCTATTCACAATTTATCAGCATTTTTTAGCACATTTATTTTCCCTCAGATTTGGCGACACTTCATCCAAATAGGAAATTTAACAGTGCAAATACCTTCAATGGCTCCAACATTGTTCATATCGCTATGAAGATAAATGACCAGCTCACTTTTCCAACGTTCCTAAAGTTAATTAGGGCCTTAACGGGTTTTTTTGTGTCCTTAGAGAATGAAACTACAGAAAGATTGAGGTCACCTCTCAGCGTTTCTAAGTACAAAGCAAGTACTTAGAAAGTACACAGAGAGTATTCAGTTGAATAGCATTTCATAGCAACATAGACCCTTTGAGCCTGCTCCATCATTCAATAAGATCATGGTTGATATGGTTGTGGTCTCAATTCCACTTTGCCGTCTGTCCCCCATAACCTTCGACTCCCTCATCTCTCAAAAATCTGTTCAACTCTGCCTTTCATAAATTCAATAACTCAGGATCCACTTCTTTGTGAAGAAGGTAATTCCACAGACTTATGACCCTGAGAGAAAATATTTCTCCTCATCTCTGTCTTAAATGATAGACTTCTTGTTCTTAAATGTTTCTAGTCTCCTGGTTCTAGTCTTTCCCACAGGTGGAAAGATCCTCCTGGTATTTGGCCTGTTGTGCCCCTCAGGATCTTATATATTTCAATAAGATCACCTCTCATTCTTCTAAGCTCAATGGGGATAGGCCCAACCAGTTTAACTTTTCTTCATAAAATAAGCACGGCATCTCAGGAATATGTCAAGTGAACCTTGTCTGAACCTCTTCTAATGCAATGATATCTTTTTTTCAAATGAGACCAAAACTGTTCCAGATGTGGTTGCCCCAAGGCCCTGATCAGATACAGTAAAACATCCCTACTTTTCTAGCGGAAAATAGTAAATATTATATCAAATTGAACTTGAAACTTGAATTATTATGAAGAAGGTAATCATTATTATTCCAAGCTTGATGTCTAAAAGCTTAAGATGCAAATAAAATTCTATCTTGGCTCTGTTATACTTACAGTGAAGGATCTTGAACAAGGTCTTTAAGGTTTATTCCACTTCTATCTTCTGCAAGGTTTCTGAAGCAGCTATCACTCACTGTAAAAGAGAAATGGAAAATGGCAATTAATTTCAAAACACTGCCTTTGGACCAAAATTCTTTCCCTTCCTCTTTTCTGTCAACCTTTTTCTTCCCCTCCCCTGAACACAATGATTTCTCCTGGAGTACAGTCCCTTCACCACCAGTTGGCCTCCAGCACCTCACCAAATCACCATCGTCTTCATATGCGACCCTAGTCAGTGAGTTTGACAGGGCATTCAACCTCATAACTCTTCCAGTTTTAGTCAGGGAAACCCATTAGTGCCGAAACAAAGCTGTAATGAGTCCTACCACCTACCCTGTTCCAGCATTAGCAGCTCACTGGCTTAACTAGATAAGCTACCAGGCAAATCTTGCAAAATGTAGGCCGACTTAAAAACAATTATATCTCAAATGAAAATTTGTTTTAAAGAGATAGCAAGTTTAAACATGTTCTAATGCTTTTCAAGTTTAAGTTGATGCAGGTGAATTTCAGGGACATTTATGCACCAAAGAAGTGTCCTGAGTTTGCACGCCAAGGACAAATTTGTCAAATATACTGGATGGAGATAGCAAATATGAAGTGTGCAATACGCTTAAGTACAACTAGCTTGGAAAGTTGGCAGTAGTTGAGATAATCATCAATCTAGAGTAATTTACCCATTGTACAATTTTACTGAACGAGGGGATGTTAATTGTGACTCTTTACTCTAGTCAAAGCTTTGAACCAGTTCCCCAGTGAAAGCTCCACATTCTGTTTTAGTATTGATAAAACTTGCAAAATAATCAATTTTCACAAACAATCTGGAATACTACTAAGTGGCACATCCACAAGAATAAAATAAATAGTGTCTCATATCAATTGGAGAACAAAAGAACTGAATAAAACCTTTAAAACAAATGTGTATTGAAAATTACAAAGCAAAGATGTGAGATGATAGCTGGGTGTTCATTTATTTTTGTCCTTCCTGCATCACAAACAAGACCTGTAACCAAAATGGAAGCATACAGCTCAGTTGCAAGTAACATTTGGGCCTTCATTAAACAAGGCTTCATTTTTTTGAAAACGCTTGCAGGCCTACAAGCTTTATGTCTTGCTTTTGTTCAACTCAAATCAGCAATAGCCATGATATAAACGTTCTGGGAGGAAAGGGGATAGAGAAGAAGTAATTTTCCCTTCCCAGCCCCCATAAACAGTGATATGTTAACTTGAAGGGCAAGCAAGGAATGAGGGAGATCACATGACGAATTCATAGATTTTTATTTCACAATCATTTCAATGCCTTTGCTGATCCCCATCTGCCCTTCACCCACTATTCCAGCATCTCTCTCCAAAGTTGAACCCGCTCCAGCCCCAGGTCCTGGCTCCATTTCTTCATGCCCTCTCCAAACTCACCACATCGAAGAAACTCACCTCCCTCTTCTTCTACCTCGTTCCCACTTAACTACGAACTACCCAAATCCCATGCAGGCTGACTTTGTAAATAGTTCCAGTTCCCTTTCAAAACCGTCATCAAGACTCTCAATCACACCCTCTGTCACGGTAAATGACCAATCCATCTCCAAACTCACTTCCTTCTCCTCGGTTCTTGGAAGTGTTTGGGCCTCCCAAATCCATTCCCAATTCTCCTGCAGCTCATTGTTTGGTGCTCTCCAACTTAATATAAGTAAAAACATAATACTAGTTTCGATCCCAAGGTATCAAAATATAGAGGCACAGAAATTGGAGATACAGCATTGCAAAGCTCTCTAGATTCAGGAATTGTGTCTTTGCATTAAAAAGTAACAAAAATAAAAAAGTCACTACATTATTTAAGAAGGAAGGTGAGAGAAAAAACAGATAACTATAGACCCAGTTCAACATCAGTTGTGGGGATGTTACTGGAACATATCAGAGAATATATCACCTGGGGATGTATCAGCTGATGAAAGGAGTCAGCAAAAATTGATGAAGGGTGGCTCTTGGCTGATAAATGTTGTAGAATTTTTTTTTAGGCAGTCACTAGCCTGGTGGGTAAGGAAAGTGTCTTTGACTGTTTCCTATAGGAACCTCCATAAGGCACTTAATAAAATTCTGCATCCAAGATAATGGACAATGAGAGCACATGGATACAGAGGTGTGCACCCATGTAATATGCACTGTTAATTAATTGGGAGATAGGAACATTATTTGAGTAGTAGGGTGTGAAAAATGTTGTTCTCTAGGGGTCTGTACTTAGCCTTTAATCAAACATATTACTTACTCGATGAAGGAGTAAGTGTTATTTATTTAACCTTCTACAATAGAAAACACATTAGATGGAAGGAGGAAGTTGCAAAGGACACAGAATGTGTGCATGGGCAAAATGATCATGGACAGAGCTGAATTTGGAGACATTCGAGATCAACCACTTTAGAACTGAGACAGACAATCTGAATATTTTCTCAACGCTGTGTGGCAAAGGGATTTAGATGCCATGTTTATAAATCATTGAAAGCTAATGCTCAATAAAAAAATGGGAAACCTATGCTTTAGTTATACAGAGCCTTGGTCAAATCCCATCTGGAATACTCGGGTTTGCTCCTGGCATAGCACTTTCGGTAGGATATAAATTGTTCTAGGAGGGGACACAGTGGAGAATGATACATCACAATAACATCACGGTGCATTACAAGAATAGGTTCTGTAAACCTGGCTTATATTCACATCAATTTTAGAGGGGTGTTAAGATGTTAAAAAATTATAAAGGAATTTGACTGGTTATCCAGAACTAAGGGGGAATCTTACAATTATAGTTAGGCCATTCCGGTTTGAAATCGGAAAGCACTTTTCACACAAAAAGTAGTGGAAGTCTGGAACTCTCCCCCCAAACTGTGATGTTTGTGAAATTGAAATTTTTGAGACTGAGATCGCTTAGTAAAGATATCAAGGGGAATGCAGCAAAGGCAGACACATGGAGTTGGCGTGCATGTCAGGCAAAATCTAACTGAATAGCAGTACAGGCTCAAGAGGCTGATTGCCTACTGTAGCTTCTATGGCCATGTTTTTGCCTCCATCACAACTCAAAAATGGCTTGAACAAAAGTCATGAATCATACACTACAAATGTGTCTCCTACTGTGCAGTATTTCTGCTTGTTCTCTCTGCCGCTTTCGATTTGGCCATCAACATCATCCTCCTCGACCACCTTTCCTCAACTGTCCAGGTTGATGAATCTGCTTTCAATTGGTTTCACCCTCACATTCCAGTTGTAACTAAAGTAAATCCAACAACAGCTTCTCTTGATGCCCCTGCATCTCAAGTGCTCACAAGGATCTATCCTTGGCACTCTGTCTCTTCGTCACATTGACGATGACCCTTGGTGATATCATTCGCAGAAATTAGGCCATTTTCCGCTTCCATTCTCCCACAACCTAGTTCCATCTCCCCACCACCACTTTTGAATTCTCTATTGCCTCTGTGCTGTCAAGATGCTTGTTCAACATCCAACATAACACAGAAACAGCATTTCCCTCAACTGACCTACATGGAAGCATTAGTGGACTGGGGGTTTTGTTGGCAATTCTCATTCAAAATCTTTCCTCATTGCTGCTGCTTGTAGCTACTCCTGCCGGGATATCTGCTGTCCTGGTAGGTCACGCTCGTCTGTCTTGCACCATCCCCAGATATCTAATGCAGCTCAGCGGCAACCGCTTTGCTGTGTCCATCACCCAACTACGACTCTTTCTGCTGCCCTCCATCTTTCCCTTCAGACGAGATCCCTCTAGCTTTTCAACTCTGATCAAATGGCCAAAATACTGACATTTGTTTGGGGGCGTCACTTTTTTTTCTGGATGTCGCAATCTGTGGAATTTCCTCCAGCATGGCATCACACCCACCTTATTCACCAAGTTCTGTTCTCTTCTGCATACATCCTCTCTTCACTTTTCAGTCCCCTAGATCCCACATTCTAGAAACTCCATCATGAACCCCTCATGGGGAGATACATTATTTGTTCGAGTCCCACCACGGCAGATGGTGAAATGTGAATTCAATACAAATCTGAGGCTGGATTCTCCGCCCTGCCGCGCCACATTTCTGCCCCGACAAGCCGGCCGGTCAATGGGGTTTCCCATTGTGGGGCAGCCCCACGCCGTCAGGAAACCCCTGGGCACTGGCAAAATGGGAAATCCCGCCCCTGGAATTAAAAGTGAAACCATTGTCAATTGTTGCAAAAACCCATCTTTGAATCATGGAATTTAGAGTGCAGAAGGTGACCATTCACCCCATCGAGTCTGCAGCAGCTCTTGGAAAGAGCACCCTACCCAAGCCCACGCCTCCACCCTATCCCTACAACTTAGTGACCCAACTAATCTTTTGGACACTAAGGGGCAATTTAGCATGGCCAATCCACCTAACCTGCACACTTTGGACTGTGGGAGGAAACTGGAACACCTGGAGGAGACCCACACAGACAGGGGGAGAAAGTGCAAACTCCATACAGACAGTCACCCTAGACCGGAACTGAAGCCGAGACCCTGAAGCTGTGAGCAGTCCTAACCACTGTACCGCCATTTGGTTCACTAATGTCCTTTAGGGAAGGAAATCCGCTGTCCTTATCTGGTGCCTACGAGTGATTGGTTCTTAAATGTGTGGGGCGAGTGCACAATCAAATTCCAGCCCCACAAACCCCTGAGTCCCAATACAAGTGAATTAACCAATAATTTGTGTATTTTCCTGAAATCTTTAACCCTTGACTGCTTCCTTGAGTTATAGGCACCAGATTTCTAAGTAAAATATTTTAAAAACTGTTTATTTACAGCAAGAAAAAAAGATGAATATATAATGGTAATAATGGAACAATGGTCTGCTAATCTAACTATTCCCAAAACTCTGCCCCACCCTCCACCCACACACACACAAGACATATGGTGGGGATAGAATTGAAAATAACAGGGATTAAAAGGCATGAGATGGTCCTTTGCTACCTAGGTCGCGGTCTTCGTAGCTAGCGATCTTCTAATTGTGATCTTCAACCAGAACATGTAGGCTGTAGAATGCTCTCTGGTAAGTCACTTTCAGTTTTAACAATCAGGGTCTTCAGACTGAGAATTCCCCCTCTGAGGCTGGTACAGTCCTGACAGGTCTCCACCAGATTGACTTGAGATAATTTTAGAATTCTCTACCTGAGAATTTACAGCAAATTATAGGTCTACTCTGCCTTGCAACTGCTTGTCTGGTCTCTGTGCAGAGATTCTGGCTGTATCGTGAAGTGAGTTCACAGACTGGGCTTTTCCCAGCCATTCAGACAGAGGATTAAACTGCTACAGACCTGGTGGGAGAAACTTCTCGCAGCCTTTTAAACCAGTAGTTCCTTTCACAGGTCTAGCTATTGCCTGCAGTCTTTTAAACAGGGGTGGCTTCCACAGGTCTGGCTGGAAGCCTCTTAATCGCCAGGCAGAGAGGGCTGAGTGAGGGAGTGCTTTAAAGCTGCTTCATGCCTGGAACTTCCACAGAACTGAGGTCAAAATAGAGTTCTTCTCTTGACCCGCCTTTCTTCCAGAATGTTTTGAATGGCTCCACCAATCACAAGCGAGAGCAGGAGATGTCCATCAAACTGACACCATGGGCTGTGCTACAGAGCATAAAGGGGAGATTTGGCCGCTACATTCGACCAGGGGTGTTTTCGGTTTGACCAAATTGACCACGGTCTGCAGTTTAAACGCAGCTGTAATGTTACAGGTCAGGAATTTTTAATAGAAGTAACACGGAACAGACAAGGATTTAACAAATTGCTTACAAATGCAATCTCAGTTCAGGAGCAATTATGGATCGGCAATAAAAGATTGATCATCCAGCATCGTCCACATCCCATGAATTAATTTTTAAAAATCTGCTCAAATCTCACCCTCTTTAAAACCCAAGCTTGGCCAAGATTTCCGTCATCACATGTTTTTCTTTCTTTGAATCAGTGTCCATTTTCTTTGTACGGCTTTGTGAAGTTCCTTTGGGATGTTTTTCTACAATAGTGGCAATAGTGTTTGAACTGCCAATTACTCCTTGCTTTACCATATTCTGCACAATAAACTTGTAAGTTTGGATGAGTTATTTTGATGCAATATAAATAATTGAACCAAATATTGGGTCCCCAGCCATATTATTATTATGTACAATTAGGGATGAAATCTGTCCTTTTGAACCTTATTTCACAGCTGTTGCTACATATTTTACTGGATATTGTACAAGGTGTGCCTGAGTTGCATAAGTGTTCAATATTTCCCTGCATTTAACACTTACATATACACAAATAAATATTTAAAAAGTCAAAACGGAGAACACCAACAAAAAATATATACGTGAGGGGCCATTTCAAAGCAAGACAATTCCCTTTATCCCAAATGTTTAAATTAAAGATGGATGCCCACAGTGTGCTTCTGGCCATCTTTTAATATATTCACGTTACTTCAGAAGACCAACGCTGGATTCTGGGTAATATACTTGACAAAATTGATTCCATGGTTGCAGTTCAGCTACAAATCTTTCTGCAGGCAGATAGACAGCTGGCCAGAAATCTCTGGAGGATATGGTGCATAAGACTGCATTTAACATTTTTTTGTAACACTAAGCATTTCTCTTCTAGGTCAATAAAATCCCACTGGGACCCTTCCACATTTAACTGTGCAGCCTCAATTTTGTTTTTATACAATGGGACCTTATTCCATGAAAAGAAAACTGCTGCATTTGGCTTCTGAAATATTTGAATTTAGTTCCTATGAAACACCACTAAACTATCATCCTCAGTTTATTGTATCCACCTTAATTGTAATGCCTCGAATAAAACACCTCTCAAAGGCAAAGCTCCCAATATTATTTGCGCTCATTGAATGGAGTTGGCTGCGTTGGCGCAGAATGGAAGGTGGTTGCATACCCAAGGACTTTCTGTGTGGTGACTTAACCAGAACCAGTAAGACCCCTAAAACTCTGATTTAAGGATATTTGCTTGCTTGACATGAGGGACCCAAGACATTTACCCGAGAGCCATTAGCTGATGAAAGAGAAAAATAGCGACCCCTCGTGTGGGCTGGTGTGCACCACCAATGACTCCAGTGGCTTGGCAACAGCAACCAATGCCATAAACAACCCAAAACGTCATTTGGCAGTTTTCTGCGTGGCACTTGTGATAGAAACTGCCTCTCAAGGATTGCCCTCATCATCAGAAAAGGTGCACTGTATGACAACAACCCAGCTGAAATGGATATGTTTGCAATGTGTGCCCATCAGCTTTCGTACATGGAAGGAAGCTGCTGAGTGGACAAAGCAGGACAAATGTGTCCTAGTTGAAAAATTTGTTTTGTCCTTTCCAGTTCAGCAGTCTCAAATACTTTCAATAGTATTCCGTCTATTTCATAGTGATATCACACGTTCCCTTTCACATCCACATGATATTGCCTCCACTGCAGATCGACATAGGGTGCCAATGAGATGCAGGAATCCATAGACGATCCAACTCGAGCGTCATGCAGAAAAATGGCGATATCGGTAAGTAGTAAGTAGTCTGAAATCTTCTGTATTTCACACAGAGTACCTTTTAACTCTAACTCAGTGCTAAATTCCATTTTAGATGTGCAGAATGCTTCAAATGGCAAACTCTCACATAGCTCCAATTAGATAGCTAGAGTCGTACTGGCAGCGCAATTGCTTCACTTTCTATCCTTTCATAGGGAAAGAGATGTGGGAAGTTACAGGAGGGAAACAAAGACTTCACAGAAATAGTCTTCGGACAAAGTACAATGTTTTGTATTTGCCTTTTAAGAGGATTGACATTAGAACATAAGGAATAGGAGTTTGGAGTCGGTATTTGGCCCTTCCAGCCTGCTCTGCTAGTGAGCGGATCAGGGCTGATCTTCTACCTCGCCTTCAACGTGCCACACCATCCCAATATCTCTTAATATCCCCAAATCTGTCAACCTCTGTCTTGAATTCACTCAACTATTGGGTATTCACAGCTCTCTGAGGCTAGAGAATTCCAAAGATTCACAAACCTTTGAGTGAAGAAATTTTTCCTCATCTCAGTCCCATAAAGGGCCAAAACTTTAACCTGTTCTACATTCCCCAACCAGGGGAAACATTCTCTCAGCCCCTTAAGAATTTTATATGCTTAATTGCAATCATCTCTCATTCTTTTAAACTCCAGGAAATACAGGCCTAATCTACTCGATCACCTGTCATCACAGGCACCAGTCCAATGAACCTTGTCAGATCCCTTCGAGGACAAATATGTCCTTCATTAAGTGTGGAGACCAAAACTGCACACCATGCTCCAGGTGTGGCATCACCAATGCCCAGTATAACTTTATAAGATTTCTTTGCTCTTAAACTCCGATCCTTTTGTAACAAAAGCTAACATACAGTCTGCCTTCCTAATTGCCTGCTCTGTGAGCCCTGTGCAAAGAAAGCCAGGTCCCTCTGAATGCGACCATTTTCTCTTGCCTCTTGCCATTCAAAAAATTCTTCTTTTTAAAACTTTTTATTACCACAGTGGATAACTTCACATTTTGCCAGGCTGTATTCCATCTGCTACATTCTTTGCTCACGTTTGGGCTGCATTTTACATGTGCTGAGCAGGTGAGTTTCCCATGGAGAGTGGGGCATGCAAAATGGTGTGAGGCCCATCCCACTACCTACAAGTTCATCCCCATAATATGGGTGGGGAAGGTCACCAAAATCAGCAGCCCGGCCACTATATTTAAATGAAAAATTAAGGCTCAATTAGGCGTGTTATCAAGCCAACTGACCCGGATAATATGCTGCCCATCCCATAAAATATTTGGCAACTGAAGTGGGCACCTACTTTTTAAACTTAAATGTGTAAAGGGCAGGAAAGAACGCGGTGGGGGGGGGGTTCACTCTTTGGGGGCTGCCCTTGGCCGATTGCAGAGCAACCCCCTTTAGGTCAAATGACCCCTTCCTTATTAACTGATCCCTCCCTTAAACCCAACCCTCCCAGCCCTGACCCTCAGCCTAACCTATGCAAATCCTCCTGATCCAGCATCAGGACAAAGATGCTCCGGCAACCCAAGGACCTTAGTCTTCCTCTTCTCCAGTAGTCGAGGCAGCAGCCACTGATGCCTTCATGGCACTGCTGGGACTAATAGAGCAGTTGCCAATTGGATTGGCCAGCAACTCCAGAGAATGGGTCTTCAGCTCCAATGAGGAACTGAAGTCCTACTTGGTCCTTTTCAATGAGCACTGCAATGCCTCATGGCGAGTGTGGGACAGTATGAAGCATGTCGACTCCACACCAACATGATTTTGGGGGGGCCTTCATCACTCCTGTCCCATATTATTCTGTCCATTATATCCTTCTGCAGCCTCTTTGCATCCTCCTCACCACTTACTTTTGCATTTAACTTTGCACCATCAGCAAACTTGGATACATTACGCTCAGTTCTCTCACCTAAGTCATTAATAGGGACTGTAAATAGCTGAGGCCCAAGATCTGATGATCCTGGCAATACCCCACTAGTTATAACTTGCCAACCTGAAAATTTCCTGCAAAATCTCTCTGCTTTCCACCTATTAACCAATCCTTAATACATGTGAAATATTCCTACAAATTCTCGAGTTATTTCTGTAAGAGAGTGAGGGGAAAGATGTTCACATTGTATTTATGCACCTAGATAATTGTATGTGTTATACAGACATTTCCAACTAACTTTTAAATGCCACTTGCAGTTCACTGGTACCGACTGCAGAGATTCATATAAGCCTCTTTTGCAGGGAAAATACGAACCACTTGCATTTAAATCCACATCAGTGGAACTACTGTATACTTTCTTATATAATCACTGTGACTCTATTTTTTTTCTAGTAACCTCCTGTGAGACACCTTATTGAGAACTTTTTGAAAACGTAGGTGCATTACATTCACTGCTTCCCCGTTATCTATTGTCCTACCTATATCCTCAAAAAAAGAATGATTTGCCAAATATGATTTCCCTTTCATCAATTCATATTGACTCTATTTAATTGTATAATGATTTTTGGAATGGCCTGTTACCACTAATAATGGACTCCAGCATGTTGCCTGCTATTGGTATAAGACAAATTGGGTTATGGTTCCCTGTTTTCTCCTTTGCCTCATTTCCTAAAAAAGCGTGGTGAGGTTCATTGCCTACCACCACCCCCCCCCCCCCCCCCCCCCCCCACCTCCCCCGCCAGATGTCTCCTAGAACCTAGGAAATTCTGGAAGGAATTCAGATACACGTAAAATAATCATTGATAACTGGAGAGAGCTTCAGTGGAATGATACAGGAAAAATGACAAAAGCCACGGCAAAGTTCAAACTTGAATGTGATCTGAAGCTGAAGATTGCTTTACAGCGTTGCAGTTCCAGCCAGCAATCAAAAGCAAATTATTATAATACACTGAACATGTGGGCAAGATAGTAGATGTCAATCATGGCAACCAATGTGAATCATGAAATAGATACTGCAGCATTAAGGTCATTGTTCTCTCCAGTAGTTTTCACTGAAAAGTCTAGCTGTAACATAGTACGAGTAGGCTGCGTCACTGTTAAACTGAGCTCATCCTTGATTTTCCAGTGCCCCCTAACACAGCCTGTCACAATTTGTACTGGGTGAGCTGTGGACCACATTTGACTGCAGGCTGGATTATTACTGTGCCTTTGGCTCCAGAGTGGATTAAATAATTATTTATAGATCCACCATCACTCACTCCTATCTTCCCCCCTTCTGAAGTTGAAGAGGAAAATTCATCACTGCATCAATCTTAGTATTAAACAAAAATCCATACGTAGTTTCAGGCAGAGGTTGGTGCGAGACAGGGCATTACAATGGTGACTGCACTTCAAAAGAACTTCATTGGCTATAAAGTGACATGATACATCCTGAAGTCACAAACGGCATTATATAAATGATACTCAGTCTGCTTTTCACTCTTTCTCCAGTGTCGGACTGCACTGTTTGAGGTGTTGCCTTTCAGATATCCCATTTGTCCTCACGGCTAGGTGGATGCAAAAGATCCCATGGCACATTTTGGAGAAGAGTTGGACAATTCTCCTCTGTGCATCGGACAATATCTATCCCTCCAATGCAAGTAGATTGTTCATTTTAGCTGTCTGGAGGAAAGGATAATTTTAACAATTTTTCAGTTTTTATTCTTTATTCTCAAGAATGTAAAATTAATTTCAAACTATTGTATTAATTGTGTTTTATGTGAAACACAAGTGACAGGCAAAGAGTGACACCCATGATACTGAAAACTGTACCATCATCAAGTATAAGTGACATTACAGAAAGTATAACTATTTTCCCCCAAGGGCAAAGTGACTAAAAAAGCTTTCCATGAAAAGCTCAATACCTTCCAAATCCTAACCCCTCATTGCAAACAAATGGTTGCCCTGATGTGCCTCTAATTCTTTTGCCAATCACCTTAATACCATGACCTCTGGTTATCGACATATTAGCCATTGGAAACAATGGCCGGGATTCTCCCGCAACTGGCCGGATGGCCAACGCCAAGAGCTGCGCGAACCACTCTGGCATCGGGGCGACCGGAAGGTGCAAATTCCTCTGCACTTCCGGGGGCTAGGCTGGCGGCGGAGGGGTTGGTGCCACGCCAACTGGCGGCGAAGGGCCGCCACGAGTTGGCGCATGCGCAGAACCGCCAGTGTGGTTCCGTGCATACGCAGACCGGCCGGCGTGTTCCTGCCCATGCACAGGGGAGTTCTCCGCGTGGCCTTGGCAGAGCCCTACAGAGGCCGACGCAGAAGGAAAGAGTTCCCCCACGGCACAGGCCCGCCCACAGATCGGTGGGCCCAGATCGCAGGCCAGGCCAACTTGTGGGGCTCCCCCCCCTGGCCCGAATCCCCTTGCGCCGCCCCCCCCCACCCCCAGGACTCACCTAGGCGGCCTACAAGCCAAGTCCCGCCGTGATGGACCCTGTCCATTTCACGCCGGCGGGACTGGCCAAGAAACGATGGCCACTCGGCCCATCGGGGCCCGGAGAATTGCGAGGGGGCGCTACCAACGGCCCCCAACTGGTGCGGCGTGATACCCGCCCCCGCCCAAAAACCGGCACCGGAAAATACGGCAGCCGGCGTCGGAGCGGTGGGGTGGGATTCGCGCCGCCCCTCGGGGATTCTATGACCCGGTGATGGGTCGGGGAACCCCGCCCAATTTCTCTTTACTTACTCTATCTATACACCTAAACACCCCGTCCTTGTGGGGAGATATCGGTGTAGCACTAGTGTAATTGGACTAGAAATCCAGAGGCTCAGGCTAATACTCTGGGTACAGATTTGAAACCTACCTGGAAACTGGTGGGATTTAAATTCAATTAATTGCTCTGGAAAATAAAGCTGATCTCAGTAGTGTTGACCATGACAACTACCATCGACTGTTGTAAGAACCCAGTCAGTTCACTAACGTCCTTTAGGGAGGGAAATCAGCCATCCTTAGTGGTCTGGCCTACCTGTGACTCCAAATCCACAACAATGTGGTTGATTCTCTACTACCTTCTGGAATGGCCTTGCCAGCCACTCAGTTGGAGGGCAATTAGGGCTGGGCAACAAATGCTGCGTTGCCAGTGACACCCATATTCGATGAAAGAATAAATGAAAGAAATCTCTCTTAACATCCGTGCTCTAAGGAGAACAACCCCAGCTTTTCTAATCTATCCACATAACTGTAATCCTTCACTCCTGGAATCATTCTAATTATCTCTTCTGTACCTTCTCCAAAGCTTTCACATTTATCCGAAACAAGAAAATTTATTTAACAGTGTTTCTGCTATGTTGCTTAAGCCACTGCGATTTTTTTAAAAAAGCAAATACACGTAGAATTGTGCATTAAGTGAAAGCGATTTTGTGTTAACTTCTCCACTGTTGAGTGCTGTGGGTAGAGGGTGGTGTCATCTGCCTGCATTTGCAACATTCTCATTTCAAATTGAAGTATCTCAGAACATTTGTTACCTTGGCACCACAGCAGACAGATCCTCCAGTCCGCCTGCAGTGCACCCACGCCTATGGGTTTCCCGACGGCATGGGGTGGCCACAATGGGAAAAACCCATTGGCCGTCCGTGGGAATGGAGAACCCTGCTGCTGGCAGAGGCACGCCATGCCGGCTGGTGGACCGGAGAATCCAGCCACTTACGTTTCACAGCACTTTTGTCCGAGATTATTTCTTCCTTAAAACTGCTTCAGCTGAAAGGATGAAGATTTCTTTGTAATCTTTGAATACTTTACAAAATGCAGCTCTCTTGATTGGTACCATATAGAACGTAGAACATAGAACAGTACAGCACAGAACAGGCCCTTCGGCCCTCAATGTTGTGCCGAGCCATGATCACCCTACTCAAACCCACGTATCCACCCTAACCCGTAACCCAACAACCCCCCCTTAACCTTACTTTTATTAGGACACTACGGGCAATTTAGCATGGCCAATCCACCTAACCCGCACATCTTTGGACTGTGGGAGGAAACCGGAGCACCCGGAGGAAACCCACGCACACACGGGGAGGACGTGCAGACTCCACACAGACAGTGACCCAGCCAGGAATCGAACCTGGGACCCTGGAGCTGTGAAGCATTTATGCTAACCACCATGCTACCCTGCTGCCCCACCTCCTTAAATACTCCTTAAATATCCACCTCCTTAAATACTCTCTCTGCCACCGAAACATTGTCAGATGGGATGGTTGATACAGATTCAGGAGTCCCCTTCAAAAATAGAATTGGATGAATTCTTGAGGGGGAAATTGCAGGAAATGAGGAAAGAGCAGAAGGCTGGGACTAACTGGATTACTCTTCAGAAGAGTCAGTATACATCTTATAAACCAAATATCCTCATCAGATGTCAGATGATTTATTTTCTTTAGCTAAAAAAAAATTGCATTTATATGGCAACATTCACATTCTTCAGATGAAAAGTTAACTTGTTTTTGGTGGTGATGGTGAAGGAGAAACGTTGAGCAGAACACCAAGAATTTTGTCTCATAATAAGAACTAGGAGCAGGAGTAGGCCATCTGGCCCCTCGAGCCTGCTCCGCCATTCAATTAGATCATGGCTGATCTTTTGTGGACTCAGCTCCACTTTCCGGCCCGAACACCATAACCCTTAATCCCTTTATTCTTCAAAAAACTATCTATCTATAATGCTCCCTAGGAGCACCATAGGACACTTTTACTATACTAAAAGTGCTTTATAAATGAAAGTTGTGTTGTTGTACATGAGAAAAACAAAGGCCAAGGTTAAATCCTTGGTGAATTTCTGACATGTGAGTTTGGTGGGGGGGGAGGACAAGCCATTGTAAAGTTGCTCCATATTTGATTGACTGTTCAAATGGCCAATCTTCACACACAAGGAAGAGCAATGGGGTCAAGCCTCTGGCTTCTAGTGCATCTAACAAATAAATGAATGAAGGTGCACACGTTCAAAGAGTGTCTGCATCACCTAGTAAGGGGACCAGATCTAAAACAAGTACACCCTCTTCCAAAGATGAGGGCCAAATAGTTTCAGAGTGCTATCTAGTCACAACATGGACTGTCAGATATTCATGTTTTTAAAAAATCTATTTGGTAGCACAGCGGTTAGCGCTGTTGCTTCACAGCGCCAGGGACCTGGGTTCAATTCCCGGCTTGGGTCACCGTTTGTGCGGAGTCTGCACGTTCTCCCCGTGTCTGCGTGGGTTTCCTCCGGTTTCCTCCCACAAGTCCCGAATGACATGCTTGTTAGGTGACTTGGGCATTCTGAATTCTCCCTCTTGTGTACCCCAACAGGCGCCGTAGTGTGGCGATTAGGGGATTTTCACACTAACTTCAATGCAGTGTTAATGTAAGCCTACTTGTGACACTAATAAAAATTGCTATTAGTATTATTCATGGGATGCGGCAGTCGTTGGCTAGACCAGCATTTATTGCTCAACCCTAATTGCCCCTGAGAAATTGCAAATAGTGTTATGAAACTCAAGAAGAATAACATTTACCCTAAGACGTTATCCTATCTGCGGACTCAGTTTGTAAAATACATTAGTCTGTAGCTTTATAATTAGCTTTGGCTTATTCAAATATTTATGACACTGTTTTTCAGTAGATTGGAGGAGGCAAATGCAGTCCCATAAAACAAGGGTTATAGCATCGGGTCACACCTTCATAGTGTTCGAGTAGGGACAGCAAATGTAGATGGGGGAATGTGAGATTGATGCACTTACTGGTGAAACTGCTGAAGCTGAATCAAAAGAATATCTAGTGAATATCTAGTTCAAGAAGGCAGCTCACCACCACCCATCTTTTTAGATCTCCAACATGGACACAGGAACAAACATTGCTTTAAGCAGATTCATCCACAAAAGCTCTAAATTAATTTGACACCAAACAGGCTCCTGAGTAAACCCATTTTATTCATCAAAGCAAACTAGATGGGTTGAAAATCTGTCTATGCCTTCAGCCTTGCTTCTTTCAACGTATGGACCATTCAATCAAATTAAGAAGCAGTGAGGTAGAAAATTATATAAAGCGTAAAAGATTTGTTTTTTTCAAAAAATATTTCAACTTGGAAACAGTCAGATTTGTGCAGTTAAAAAAAACGTAGAATTACGATAGGGAACTTTGCAAGTGGTTAAAAGATAAACCGCTTTGAGACTTTACAGATTGTTTTCTGTTATTAAATATACATACAGTTCAAAGCTTCAAGAAATGGGAGCGTGTGCATAACTATATTGGTCAATGAACTTGAAAGATTTGAGGGAGCCTATTCTCAAAAAATATGAAATTGGTTTAAAAATTGTAACTGGAAACTTTAAACACGAAACAAAGAAGCTGTGCATTGAGCATAGTTTGTATGGTTATCAACTGAAGGTCAATTAGCATGGCTGTTTTATTTCTTTTGCTCTCGCAGAGACAACCAAGTAACCCAAATAATAATAAAACAAGCTTTTTGAAAACTGAAATGAAATGCCTGAATGGTGGAGACACCACTAATCTGAATTATGGCAATAAAATTACCATAGGTCTAACTCCAAGTGAAAGGGCTATGCACGGCCTCCGGGAGTGGCAGGGAAGAGCTATGGAGATCAACAGATAAAACTGAAGTACAACCGTACAAATATATTGATGAAAGTCAACACATGGATACCAGAGGTTGAATCGTGTCAAACTGGAGCACATTAGCAAATTTATATGCCCAGGGAAGTAATATAAATGACAACGGCGATACAACAAACGCGAAGAATGGACACTCTATGCTACAGAAACATTGAAAAAATATCAGAGACGGGCAGAAAAGAATTTTCACATTTACCGTAAACACAGCTTCCCAAAGTCACAATAATTTAATGAACCCAAAACATGAAGTCAGAACATAGAAGCCAAAACTATCAGAAATGCAATGTCTCAGATATAGTTTTAGAGTAACAGGTTGGCGTTTCTATAGGACCTGATCACATCTCTCAGATATGTGTACACGTATTTTGTATACAATGAATTAGTAGGAAGTGCAATGACGTTTGACACGCTGCAGAGCAGCCCTGTGCTTCTCTACTTCGCTAACCATGCATTCACCCTCTGCCACTAAATCTCTGCAAACAGAACCAAAACAGTTGTTACGCAATTATCGCTGAAGTGAAACTATGTTCTATGAGGTGCTACAACACTCTGAAAATATGGCTAATTAGCTTTTATTTGTTCTTAAACGTACAATAACTACTTTTCAACTAGAATTTCACATGTCTCTTGTGTTACAATTATGAGGTTTGTATGATTGTTATGTTTTGGGACTAATTTAAAGTAAAATGAAGGAAGTCATGTGACCTGCTTTGAAGTCTGCCTGACAGCAGGCCTGGGTGGTTTTATCGAGAGAAGTTAAAAGGAACCCAGATTCTTTTGCTCGGAACAAGGTGCAACAAAATGTTTAGAGTTGGAAACAATAGCAGCAGCCTGTGTCTCCAAGTCCCAGAAAGGCGCTGTGAATGTTGGGTTGTAAACAATTGTACATTAAACTGTCCATTTACTTGCAAGATAATAGGGTTGGATTATCAAGGATAGCAAATCAGCATTTCCACCTATGTGATTCACACAGCCTTGGAGATGGGCCTTGAGAGGGGAAGGTTATCCCTGAAAACCTACCAACGGAGGCTGCCAGGATCCAGGAGACGGAGATCAGCTTTAGAGAGCAAGATGCTGCGGCTCATCACGCAGGAATGTGGCTGGGACCTCACGCTTGGTTTGTAAAGACCAAATTCATGCAACAAGGCTAGAAGATTTGCCTAATTTACACAAGAGGAAAGTCTCTGTGGAAAAAGCTTCACAGTGAAAGGTAATTATGAGATTAAAACGAAAAAGCTGAGGAAAGAACATAAATAAGCCATTGGGAGCTAAGAATCACCTTTGACTGGTTCTGAAAGAATAGAATGTCCACTGAAAAGTAGTGAAGTATACTTTTGGTTGTCCAAGAATCAAAAGGGGAATGTTTAGTTTTGTGGTTTGAAGTATAATTGCCTGCAAAGATAGTTTGATCAATAATGCTTACAATCTTTTGTTCCAGTAAAAATCTTCAAATGTGAAATCCTGTTTGTTATGTTGCAAGGCAATTGACAAGGCAGTGTTAAAACACAACAGAGATTTATTGAACTGAGAAGGACTCTATACACAAGATAGCACAACTGCTACACAGGTCTCGTTTGCACGACTCCCGAGCTACCCCTAACCAAGCCCCAACAGCCAGATCCACGCCTAAACATCTGATAGACTAACATTTGCGTACTGTTCTCAAAGATGTGGAGATGTCAGCGTTGGATTGGGGTGAGCACAGTAAGAAGTCTTACAACACCAGTTTAAAGTCCAACAGGTTTGTATCAAACACTAGCTTTCGGAGCACTGCTCCTTCCTCAACCGAAAGCTAGTGTTTGAAACAAACCTGTTGGACTTTAAACTGGTGTTGTAAGACTTCTAACTGTGTTCCCAAAGAGTCAGAGCCCGCATGTGGCTCACAAAATATCGCCCCTTAAAGGGGCCACGCTACCGCGCTGTTGTAAGTTTGAATTTCTTTTAAAAAGTTGTCAGGCTCTAAAGAGATTGTAACACTTGTATTTTAATATGATACGGATGACTTTCCATTCTCTATTATTTGCATTATGTGGGGAGATGGTAACATAGTGGTGATGCCACTGGACTAGCGATCCAGAGGCCCAGGCTAGTGCTCTGAAGAAACATATTCAAATCCCACCACAACAGTTTGTGGAATTGAAATTCAATTAATAAATGTGGAATTGAAAGTGTATCTCAGTAACCATGAAAACTATCATTGGTTGTCATCAAAACTCCATCTGATTCACTAATGTTCTTTAGGGAAAGGAAATCTGCCATCCTTACCTGGTCTGGCCTACATGTGACTTCAGACACACAGCAATGTGGTTGATTCTTAGCTTGCTTCTGAAATGGCCTTGCCACTCAGTTGTCCAGGTGGCTCACCACCACCTACTGAAGGGCAGTTAGGGTGGGCAAGAAATGCTGGCCTTGCCAACAACGCCCACATCTGGTGAAACAATTAAAAAAAAGAGTTGCACAAGCTAATATGTGAAGACATGTGGAATAATTGTAGTCAGGCAATCATACAGAGGGGACTGCCCACTGATACTGCCAACAGCTGTAGTCTTTTCCTGCAAATCCTCTTACAGTAACAAGTAAATTTTATTTCAAAAATGAATCTGAGACAAATGGAGCTCCAGAAGCGAGTCGGCAGATTGTACGTAAGTACTGAGGGAGTGCTCCATTGTCAAGGGTACTGTCCTTCTGATGTCATGTTAAATGTTCCTGTATCTCTGCTTGTTCAAATTTTACTGGCCGCTTTCTTGAAAAGAAAACCCGAGAAATTTCCCTGATGTCCTGGTCAACATTCTTCTCTCAAACAAAATCAGCCAAAACAGATTAAGTGCTGTGTAATTGTTTTTGTTGTTGAACTTTGCTGTGTGCAGAATGGCAACTCCTATTGTCTATCACATGACTGAAATAAAGAGAAACCTTACTTCAGTTAACTGGGAGAGAAGGTGGGTGTGGATGATTGCAACACACAAGGGACGCTTAAAATTCTGAAAGGATATATAAACCCGAGGAGGGAAAAGGTGTGTAATTAGAAAAAGTCACAATAGCTTAGTAGAGAATTAGTTCATCAACATGTACTCAAAAATAAGTATTTTATGACTTATAAAATGACTAATAGTTTTTCAGACAGGAAAAGGTATTTTAAAAAGGTAGCGTTAACAAAAGAAATAATAAGCATGCTAAAATAAATCAAGAAAGGAGGACAGCTGAAAAATAGGAAAAATAATGAGAAAGAGTTGTTGCATACGTTCAGACGCTGAGGTCAATTAGAGAGCAAAGAGTACTTGTGGAGGATGATGGTCAAAGTTATAGATGACAAGAACAGCTGGAGTCACTTTTGGAATCCAACTTATAGGAGGGATGTGAGAACACTGGAGAAGGCGCAGAGGAGATTTACCAGGATGTTGCCTGGACTGAAGATTTTTAGTTATGATGAGGGAGTGGATAGAGTGGGATTGTTCTTCTTGGAGAAGAGGAGACTGAGGAGGGACATGATTGAGATGTGTAAAATTATGAGGTAATGGATAGAGTAGACAGGAAGAAGCTTTTTCCCTTGGTGGAGGGATCATTGACCAGGGGGCATAGATTTACGGTAGGGGCAGAAGGTGGATAGGGATGTGAGGAAAACCTTTTTCATCGACAGAGTGGTGGGAGTCTGGAACTCACTGCCTGAAAGGGTGCTGGGGGCAGAGGCCCTCAGAACAATTAAGAAGTATTTAGATGTGCACTTGCAATGCCAAGGAGCTCAAGACACAAGTGATGGAAAATGGGATTAGAATAGTTAGGTGGTTGTTTTTAACGGCCATTGACGCAATGGGCTGAAGGGCCTTTCCTGAGCTGTAGACCTCTATGACTCTCTGTTGGGGAGATTGAACAGATATTTTGTTGATGTTCTTAAACATAAACAGTTGGTTTATCTTTGGATAGCTTACACATCCAGGGGGAAATGGTGTAAAAGGGTTCAAATTAGAAAATCCAAGATGGCTAGATTGAATTTAACCTGGGTTCTGAGGAAACTACAGAGTGTTCTGAGTAAATTTAAGCTCTCATAAATTCACCGAGAACAGGAGAAATGCAACATGTTTGGAGGATGGTGCACATGGTGTCATTATGTTAAAAACAACCGAGGAACAATGGACCTCAGAGTTTGACCTCTCTGGTAGGGAAGTTAGCAGAAAGCAACATTAGGGGTTCCATTCATTCACTCCATTCATGGAGTGTTCAAGGTTGATAGAACACAGTCAACATAGCTTCAGTTGCTTGGCAAACCTCACCCAGTATTTTGTTGAAGTCACTGGAATGGTAGATGAATGAAAGGCTGATAGATTTTATCAGCTTGGTTTTTTGAAAGCTTTTGATAAAGTGCCAGCCTAGGGAAGGAATGCCAAAACACAGGATCATTGCATGAAGGCTGATGTTACGAGATGGATTGCAAATCTCCTCCACGTCAACATCACAGTTGATGTCACCCTGCCGACTAACGTGGGCAACCCCAATTTTGGAAGGTTGATAAGATTCTGTCTCGATTGCCATGTTTTCAAGTTCGACAAAATTGAAGCACACTTGCTTTAGGGACATTTAGCATGTCACTCTGTCCCGTTATCTTTGGTGTTTCATGTGGTGTTGGTGAAAACATCCAAGCTAATGTTGCTTGAGGGATAAATATTGGCCAAAATCATAGAATCACAGAATCCCAACAGTGCAGATGCCTGAAGAAACATTTTTCAGCCAGAGGGAATTGGAGTGCTGGAACTCACTGCTTGAAGTGCTGATAGAGGCTGAACCCCTAATTACATTAAAAATACACTTGGATATACGCTTAAGGTGCTGTAAACTGCAGGCCTTTAAGGGCCATGATTTAGGAAATGGGATTAGATTGTCTTGGCCTCTAACAGCTGGCATGGACTCGATGGACCAGATAACCTCCTTCTGTGCACTAAATTTTTCTATGCATCTAATTTATGTAACTCCCCTAATTTCATTCGAAACAGTGTCATTGGCTCCTATGTCAGAGCATGGCTTTAAGATGGCAGCTCCAGCAGTACAACACTCCCTCACAATTGCATTGGGCGTGTCAATCAAGATCTTTGCGCTCAAATCCTCCAGAAGTTGCTGTCAGTTTCAAAGAAGTAATGATCATAGAATCATAGAATTTACAGTGCAGAAGGAGGCCATTCGGCCTATCGAGTCTGCACCGCCTCTTGGAAAGAGCAGTTTACCTAAGCCCACACTCCCACCCTATCCCCATAACCCAGTTACCCCACCCAACACTAAGGGCAATTTTGAACACTAAGGGCAATTTAGCATGGCCAATCCACCTAACCTGCACATTTTTGGACTGTGGGAGGAAACCGGAGCACCCGGAAGAAACCCACGCACACACGGGAGAACGTGCAGACTCCGCACAGACAGTGACCCAAGCCGGGAATCGAACCTGGGACCCTGGTGCTGCGAAGCAATTGTGCTAACCACTATGCTACCGTGCTGCCCATGATGGCAAGAACAGTTTTACTATTGCTTTTATGGCAAAAAAAACTGGGCCAATGCCTTTATTTAGCTTATCTCACATAGAGCAGCAGTGAGGCACTGCAGTTAGCCTCAAAATACTTCCTGGTCTCCATTAAAAATCACATAACAAATGCAATCACTGCTTCCAACTCCATTAGTTATTTGAAGTTAGGTTTCATCTCGCCTAAGCTAAGCGGCCGAGAAGTAAAACCATGTTGTAAAATCTGACATAATGGGCACGCTTCTAGCAAAGCATTTCTAAGTGTTGTTTTGGGCTCATTTGGCAGGAGTTTCTCAGCAGCTTTTTAGGTAAGACCTACACCGCTAGTCAACCACACATAGGGCACGATTCTCCAGAAAGCTTTCTAAGTGTAATAGTGAGCGGGAATTGCCACGAGCTTCCCGGCGCTCGGCCCAGCGAGGCCAGCAATGCTATTCAACGTTAATTGGTCCACTTAATGAGGCCTCATTGGCTTCCCGCTGCAAATGAAGGCTCGCCAGTTGATTCGCCGGGAGCGCGCTCGCCAGCCCCCCCGCTAATAAGGTCGTGCAGCACATAAGCAGCACTTGCTCAGCCAACCCCAGCCAGCTCGCAATAAAGACGCTGAGGAGACCAGCCCCAAGATGCGGGTACGCTGAGCTGGGCAGGCTGCTAGATGCTGTGGAGGCCAGGAGGTATGTCCTGTTCCCCCGGGCACCCACGAGGGGCAGCCATAGGGCAGCCAGTGCAGCCTGGGATGAAGTAGCGGTGACAGTGAGCTTGGGGAGTCTGACCAGGAGGACTGGCCTCCAGTGCAGGAAGAAGGTCAATGCCCTACACTGGGCAGCACAAGTGGGTAGACACCAACGTTCCTCCCCCCCACGCCCCCCCCATGCCACCCTCCCTGCCCTCGGGACCTGTCCGCCCCGCGGGAACATCCACCTCCCAACTCTCCATGCAACCCCCAGTCCTCCCTCCAACCCCTCTCCCTTCAAAACCCCCCCATCCTCTCTTCACTTCCCCACCCACCACTGTGAACCAAGCATGTGGCTAATGATGCCCTCTTTGTGTCTCCTCAGGAAAAGTTCTCCCACAATCGCCAGGAGATGGCCCAGACTGGCAGAGGGGTGGCAAACATCAGAATCCTCACCACCTTCGAGGAGCGTGCCCCGAAGGTGACCGGTGTGGCCGATGACAGGGCGGTTACCAAAGCGGAGGTTCACGGACACTACAGATGTGAGGAACCACCGGGCTCCACCCGGAGAACCTGTCAAATGTGCCTTACTGACTGACCCATCCCTGCCACTGACCATAAGTCCACTCTCCTGCAGGTCCTCCCGGCGCAGGTCCTCCCGGCGCAGGCCGTTCCGGGTGGTACCCTCTCCAGTCTCCTAGGAGACCATCTCTGAGGAGAGGGCCGAGGATGCCATCATAATAGTCGTGTCACAGCTGCCACATCCACCCTCCCCCAGCGCAGATACATGCACCTCAATAGGACATGTTAGTGGTCAGGCTTCTGAGGCAAAATCTGGTCAGCACCACACTGCTGCTGATGTACATCAGGTGGAAGCAGGAACCCCGCAGACGAGACAGCAGGAGGAGGCCTGCTGGATCCCAGGACCCAGCTGGGTCCCAGCCTGATGTTGAGCCTGTGGAAGAGGTATACCCGGAGATAATGGAGACATTAGGGAGCGGCTAGGATATTCAGAGGGAGATGTCAGTGGCACTCCATCAGATCCATTGCCGTGTGGAGGACTCCCAGAGGCTACAGGTGCAGGAGCTGTTGCCGGCAATGCGTAGCACCGACGCCAACACTGCTAGGGTGGCGATTGCAGTGGAGAGCCTGGTGGCCGATGTTGACACCATGAGTGAAGGTGTCCAAGGCCACAGTCGGTGGCAGCCATGGTTGAGTGTTTTGACAGAATGTCTGCCTCGCAGGGGTATGTCACCCAGTACCAGGCTGACCTTGATGATGTTCTGCGAGGCAGGTCCTGCTCTCAGATGGGCATGGCCGAGGCGCTACAGAACTTGTCCCAGTCGCAGGTGGGCATTGCCGAGGCGCTGCGGAGCTTGTTCCAGTCACTGAGGAGCATCACCGAGGGTGTTGACACATTGGTGCAGACATTGGGGAGCTGCCAGGGCTGGCAGAGCCAGATGATGCAGGGGCAGCGAGGCTCGAACCAGCTGCCCCTCCGTCCCAAGGTGAACTCCAGGACCCTATGGGCTCCGAGGGGGAGGAGGGGGCGCCAACACAGACCCGTTCCATGGAGTGAGGATGGTGGCCATCAGCTCCCCTGAGTTCCATCCCTCTGATAAGGCTACTTCTCACAGTCAGTGCACAGGACAAGGTGGCACGGCTGGGCATGGTTCATCGACAAGTGAGCCGGGGCCTTGCGGCCCCAGAGCCCCCAGAGGATGCCCGTCAGGGCATCAATGGCCACGGGACGTGGTAAGCAGCTGGCTGTCTCCACCTCCTGATGTGCATCCTGGGGAGACATCTAGGCATAGCGGTAGAGGTAGGAAGGCCAAGCACATCGAGGATTACTGAGGGCACTGGGGTAGGGGGCGAGGTGGGAGGTGGGGGTGGTACCACCGGGAGAGTGGGAAATTGTATTACACATTAAACACCCTTGTGCATAATCAGTGTGATGTCTCTGTCACTTTCTTCTGCAATGCGGGTGGACCTCCGAACCCTTGACCCATCTATCCAGGCATCCCCCACCCCAGGCACTCCGTGTGCAGGTGATGGGTGTGAGCGAACTCTCAGCAGACATGCAGGGTTCCTTTATGGCATAGATTGAGGAGCACTGCCGCTCAGCTCTCTGTGGGTTATCGTCACACCCCCCCCCCCCCCCCCCCCCCCCCCCCCCCCCCCCCCCCCCCCCGCCCTCGACAGGGAGGGTGGGAAATGGGAGTGGGGCAGGGACAGACCAGGCCACATTCTAAGTGTCAGGCGAGTATGAGGGCCTCCCTGGTCCTCCGAGTTCGCCAGATCCTCGCCGTTGCCGCCTGTCCTGCAGTCTCCGGCTGGTACTCTTGTTCCTCCCTGGCCTCGTCCTCCAGCACCTGCTGTTCTGGTGTCACCTCATCATCCTCACCTTCCTCGTCTTTGTCCTCTCGGAGGTGGCCACATGTTCTTCCTCAGCACCCTCCAGCTCTTCACCACGCAGCTGTACAAGGCTGTGGAGGGCGTAGCAAAGTGAGCGGCCCTATGGGCAGCGTACTGGAGTGCACCTCCGGAGCGGTCGAGGCATCGGAACTGCATCTTGAGGAGTCCGATGCACTGCTCAATCACAGCCCGGATGGCCGCATGGGCCTCGTTGTATCGGATCTCTACTTTGGTCACTCTCCTCCAAACTGGCGTCATTAGCCAGTTCCTCAGCAGATACCCCGATCCCCAAAGAACCAGCCGCTCACCCTGGGGTGCTTCTCGAAGAGGCCAGGGATGACCGACTGTCCCAGAATGCAGCTGTCATGGACATTCCCTGGGAAACACGCACACACGTGCATTATCTTCATTTGGTGTGACACAGAGCTCTATGTTGAGGGTGTGGAACCCCTTTCGGTTAACATAGGGCACTACAAGATACCCGGTAAGCGCAGGGCGATGTGCATGGTATCTAGGACTCCCTGATCCTGGGGCATCCCGGCAATGGTGGATCTGATTGGGCTTGGTCCACGTCAAAGATGATATAGTTTTCCGCCCGGGAAAACAGGGAATCCATGACTTGTCAGATGCAACTGTGGGCCTGTGGCCTGTGAGATAACGCACAGGTCCCCACTCGAGCCCAGGAATGATCCGAGACGTCAAAGTTCAGGGCTGTGGCGACCTTCACTGCCACCGGGAATGGGAGTTCTCCTTTATTTGGTGGCAAGTCCATGAGGCACACAGGTGCCGACTCCTGCTGCACGCGATGTCCGTCATCTGTTCGAATGCCTGTACACCCTGGGCCGTCGAGGGACGCCTCTGGGTACCTCCCTGGCCTGATTGGTGGGCAGTTCCTCAGGGTGTGGGGCGGGGTCGGGCACATGGTCCGCCACTGCCTTGAGCATCTGCTGATGCTGCTGCTGCTCCCGCCATCTCCGACATCTGGCCATCCGGCCTAGCACCAGCACCCTAGGGCAAGTTCTATGTCCAATATCCCCGCCATAGCATTCAATATGTATAAGGAATTGGGAGAGGATGTTAAACAGCGGTGGCTCCCACCCCGGAACCCTGAAGAACAACATCACCCTCAGGCAGAGCAAAAAAGGTGACAAGTGTGAAAAGGGAGGTGGTCAATGCAGGATTGAGGGTGTTGTACCTAAATGCGCGCAGTATACGGAACAAGGTAAATGAGCTTGTTGCGCACATTGAAATTGGTCGGTATGATGTTATGGGCATCAGAGACGTGGCTGCAAGGGAGTCAGGGCTGGGATCTAAATATCCAAGGATATATGTCCTGTCGAAAGGACAGGCAGATGGGCAAGGGGGGGCAGGATTGCATTGTCAATAAGGAATGAAGTTAAATCGATAGCAAGCAGTGATACCGGATCAGAAGGCATAGAATCTCTGTGGGTAGAGTTGAGGAATTGCAAAGGTAAAAAGACCCTGATGGGGAGTTATGTACAGGCCCCCTAGCAGTAGTCAGGGGGTGGGGCAGAAAATAAATCAGGAGATAGAAAAGTCATTTAAAAAAAGGCAATATTACAATAATCATGGGGGACTTCAATATGCAGATGGACTGGGAAAATCAGGTTGGTAGTGGATTGCAAGAAAAGGAATTTGTGGAATGTCTAAGATTTCTTTTGGAGCAGCTTGTGACAGAGCCCAGCGCCCTGGGCTCTTTGCCTGTGAGCAAAGATGGCCACTCAGCTCCTTGCTCCCTACAGAAGTCATTCCGGCAGGTTCATGTTTTTAAAAAGGAGTACTATTGTGGGCAGCACGGTAGCATTGTGGATAGCACAATCGTTTCACAGCTCCAGGGTCCCAGGTTCGATTCCGGCTTCGGTCACTGTCTGTGCGGAGTCTGCACATCCTCCCCGTGTGTGCGTGGGTTTCCTCCGGGTGCTCCGGTTTCCTCCGGTTTCCTCCCACAGTACAAAGATGTGCAAGTTAGGTGGATTGGACATGATAAATTGCCCTTAGTGTCCAAACTTGCCCTTAGTGGTGGGTGGGATTACTGGGTTATGGGGATAGGGTGGGGGTGCTCTTTCCAGGAGCCGGCACAGACTCGATAGGCCGAATGGCCTCCTTCTGCACTGTAAATTCTCTGATCTAAATTCTATGATCTAATTGGCACCAGCGTGACCACTTGCTGGGGAGGCCGCTGAATGATAGGAGGCCGTTGGATAAGGAGTGGCTCTCGTTAATTATATGGAAATAGGGCTTAAGTGGCGATAATTAATTTCTCCCCAGGCTACGGCGAGATCCCGGTTTCGCCTATGGGAGCGGGCCGGTTGCATTGCAAACTGTTTGCTGCCTTGCGCAGTTTTCATCTTCTGCCTCTCCTGCTATTCACCGGCCTCGTTTCGCTTGAGCTAGAGTGCAAAGAGGCTGGAGAAATCGCCCTTAATCATTTTTTTTGCCTTGGGGCGTTTTTCCCAGGTCAAGCCCACACTTAGAAATATTTTCAACAATGGGAAGGTGAACTGGCCATTGAGACTAGCTCCTTTGAGATTGGGTCGCCATTTTGAAAGGGTGGCCTGATCTCTAAATGAGCTTAATGGTCCTCTACCGCCCCCCCCCCCCCCCTCCACCCCACCCACGGGAAATGTCACACCCCCCGCACACATAGATATTGCCCCCATTTTCAGGCCTCCTCAGGTCAAGTCACCAAGTCGGGCATAACGAGGCCGGTAAATTGCACCCAATATCTTATACAGATGCTCACAAATACTGAATATAGTTTCCAGACTGCAATGTAACCTATTTAGACAATGATGACAGCCAATAACAAATATCAAAGTTAATGAATTTAGGTAATTGTGGTGTGCAATTAACTTCGGAGAATTTCAACAAATACTCATACACTTTCAGACCCAATGCGGAACACTTTAACAAATTGTCCCAAATATACAGTCAACTTTTTTATCTTTATACAATCGAAGTACTGTACTTTGTAATATGCTGGAGGCTATTAAGATCATCATGACTTCATATGGAGATATATACACTCTCAGGTTATTTTTCCTTTTATGTTGTTTCTTTCAATATATTTAATCAGCTCCATTTTAAATCTGTCTCAATGTTCACTTGTGATAAAGCACATCATGTTAAAATGCATGGGATTAGGGGTAGTGGATTGAAATGGTTAGAAAACTGGTTGGCAGACAGGAAACAAGAGTGGGAATAAACAGATCTTTTTCCAAATGGAAGGCAGTGACTCGTGGAGTATCGCAGGGTAGGTGCTCGGAGCCCAGCTATTCATAGTATATCTTAATGATTTAGATGAGGGAACGAAATGTAATATTTCCATATGTGCAAATTACACAAAGCTGGATGGTAGGGTGAGCTGTGAGAAGGATGTAGATTTGGACATGTTGAACAAGTGACCAAATGAATGGCAGATGCTGTATAATTTGTATAAATATGAGGTTATCCACTTTAATAGCAAAAACAGGAAGGCAGATTATTACCTAAATGTCTATACATTAGGAGAGGGGAATGTGCAACAAGACCTGGATGTCCTAGTACAGCAATCGCTGAAGGTAAGCCTGCAAGTGCAGCTGGCAACAAAGAAGGCAAATGTTATGCTGGCCCTCGTAGCGAGAGGATGCGAGTACAAGAGCAGGGATATTTTGCTGCAATTATGCAGGGCCTTGGTGAGGCCACAACTGGAATAGTGTGTGCAGTTTTGGTCTCCTTATCTAAGGAAATTTGTTCTTGCTGTAGAGGGAGTGCAGAGAAGGTTTACCAGACTGATTCCTGGGATGGCAGGACTTACGTATAAGGAGAGATTGAGTCGGCTTGGATTGTATTTGCTCAAGCTCAGAAGGATGAGGGGGGATCTCATAGAAGCCTATAAAATTCGAACAGGACTAGACAGGATAGATGCAAGATGTTCCTGATGGCAGGGTTGTCCAGAACCAGGGGGGGTTACAATCTGAGGATATGGGGTAGGCTATTTAGGACTGAGATGAGGAGAAATTCCTTCACCCAGATTGCGGTCGGTCTGTGAATCCACTACGATAGTGAGCAGTTGAGCCAAAACACTATGGGCGGAATTCGCCACTCCCCACGTGGCGTGGGAGAATCGTGGGAGGGCCTCCCGACATTTTTCACACCCCCCTGGCACCCCCAGCGATTCTCCCCCCCCCAACCCGGAAAAATCGCCGCTCGCCGTTTTTCACGGCGAACGGTGATTCTCCGAGCCCGATGGGCCGAGCGGCCGGCCCTTCACGCCCGTTTCAACACGGCAGCAACCACACCTGGACGCTGCATTCGTGAAACGGGCGCCGGATGCCCATTTGGCATGGGAGCACCGCGACTGTGCTCGGGAAGGGACAGGCCCGCGATCAGTGCCCACCGATCATCGGGCCAGCGTCCAAAACGGACGCACTCTTTACCCTCTGCCGCCTGGCAAGATCAAGCCGGCACGTCTTGCCGGGCAGCTGAGGAGAAAGACGGCCACCGCGCATGCGCGGTTCACGCCGTCTGCGCGATGAAATCATCCGCGCATGCGCGGGTTGGAACCGGCAACCCACGCATGCGCGGATGACTACACATTAGCCCTCCGGGTGGGGGTGAATTAGGTGTGGGGAGCGGGCTCGAATTCGGCCCCCTGCGGAGAATTCCGCCCAATGTTTTCAAGAATCAGTTATATTAGTTAGGGGCTGGTTTAGCACAGGGCTAAATCGCTGGCCTTTAAAGCAGACCAAGGCAGGCCAGCAGCACAGTTCAATTTCCGTACCAGCCTCCACGAACAGGTGCCGGAATGTGGCGACTAGGGGCTTTTCACAGTAACTTCATTTGAAGCGGCGGTAGAAAGGACGCTTGAGGACTCGTCTACTGAGGCAGTATGGGCCGAGGTTAGGAACAGTAGAGGAGAGGTCACCCTGTTGGGAGTTGTCTATAGACCTCCGAATAGTCCCAGAGATGTAGAGGAAAGGATTGCAAAGATGATTCTTGACAGGAGCGAGAGTAACAGGGTAGTTGTTATGGGGGACTTTAACTTTCCAAATATTGACTGGAAATACTATAGTTCGAGTACTATAGATGGGTCAGTTTTTGTGCAGTGTGTGCAGGAGGGTTTTCTGACACAGTATGTAGACAGGCCAACAAGGGGCGAGGCCACATTGGATTTGGTACTGGGTAATGAACCCGGCCAGGTGTTAGATTTAGATGTAGGTGAGCACTTTGGTGATAGTGATCACAACTCGGTTATGTTTACTTTAGCAATGGGCAGGGATAGGTATATACCGCAAGGCAAGAATTATAGCTGGGGGAAAGGCAATTATGATGCTATTCGGCAAGATTTAGGAGGTATAGGATGGGGAAGGAAACTGCAGGGGATGGGTACAATCGAAATGTGGAGCTTTTTCAAGGAACAGCTACTGCGTGTCCTTGATAAGTATGTACCAGTCAGGCAGGGAGGAAGTTGTCGAGCAAGGGAGCCGTGGTTTACTAAGGAAGTTGAAGCACTTGTCAAGAGGAAGAAGAAGGCTTATGTTAGGATGAGACATGAAGGCTCAGTTAGGGCACTTGAGAGTTACAAGTTAGCCAGGAAGGACTTAAAGGGAGAGTTAAGAAGAGCGAGGAGAGGACACGAAAAGTCGTTGGCGGATAGGATCAAGGAAAACCCTAAGGCTTTCTATAGGTATATCAGGAACAAAAGAATGACTCGAGTAAGATTAGGGCCAATCAAGGATAGTAGTGGAAAGTTGTGTGTGGAATCAGAGGAGATAGGGGAAGCATTAAATGGATATTTTTCGTCAGTGTTTACACTGGAGAAAGACAATGTTGTCGAGGAGAACACTCAGGTTCAGTCGACCAGGCTAGATGCAATTGAGGTTCAAAAGGAGGAGGTGTTAGCAATTTTAGAAAATGTCAAAATAGATAAGTCCCCTGGGCCAGATGGGATTTATCCTAGGATTCTCTGGGAAGCCAGGGAGGAGATTGCTGAGCCTTTGTCCTTGATCTTTATGTCGTCTTTGTCGACAGGAATAGTGCCGGAAGACTGGAGGATAGCAAATGTTGTCCCCTTGTTCAAGAAGGGGAGTAGAGACAACCCTGGTAATTATAGACCTGTGAGCCTTACTTCGGTTGTGGGTAAAATGTTGGAAAAGGTTATAAGAGATAGGGTTTATAATCATCTTGAAAAGAACAAGTTGATTAGCGATACTCAACACGGTTTTGTGAGGGGTAGGTCATGTCTCACAAACCTTATTGAGTTTTTTGAGAAGGTGACCAAACAGGTGGATCAGGGTAAAGCTGTTGATGTGGTGTATATGGATTTTAGTAAGGCGTTTGATAAGGTTCCCCACGGTAGGCTATTGCAGAAAATAAGGAAGTATGGAATTGAAGGTGATTTAGCGGTTTGGATCAGTAATTGGCTAGCTGAAAGAAGACAGAGGGTGGTGGTTGATGGCAAATGTTCATCCTGGAGTTCAGTTACTAGTGGTGTACCGCAAGGATCTGTTTTGGGGCCACTGCTGTTTGTCATTTTTATAAATGACCTGGAAGAGGGTGTAGAAGGATGGGTTAGTAAATTTGCAGATGACACGAAGGTCGGTGGAGTTGTGGATAGTGCTGAAGGATGTTATAGGATACAGAGGGACATAGATAAGCTGCAGAGCTGGGCTGAGAGGTGGCAGATGGAGTTTAATGCGGAAAAGTGTGAGGTGGTTCACTTTGGAAGGAGTAACAGGAATGCAGAGTACTGGGCTAATGGCAAGATTCTTGGTAGTGTAGATGAACAGAGAGATCTCGGCATCCAGGTACATAAATCCCTGAAAGTTGCCACCCAGGTTAATAGGGCTGTTAAGAAGGCATATGGTGTGCTAGCCTTTATAAGCAGGGGGATTGAGTTTCGGAACCACAAGGTCATGCTGCAGCTGTACATAACTCTGGTGCGGCCACACCTGGAGTACTGCGTGCAGTTCTGGTCACCACATTATAGGAAGGATGTGGAAGCTTTGGAAAGGGTTCAGAGGAGATTTACTAGGATGTTGCCTGGTATGGAGGGAAGGTCTTACGAGGAAAGGCTCAGGGAATTGAGGTTGTTTTCGTTAGAGAGGAGAAGGCTGAGAGGTGACTTAATAGAGACATATAAGATAGTCAGAGGGTTAGATAGGGTGGACAGTGAGAGTCTTTTTCCTCGGATGGTGATGACCAACACGAGGGGACATAGCTTTAAATTGAGGGGTGAGAGATATAGGACAGATGTCAGAGGCAGTTTCTTTACTCAGAGAGTAGTAGGGGTGTGGAACGCCCTGCCTGCAATAGTAGTAGACTCGCCAACTTTAAGAGTATTTAAGTGGTCACTGGATAGACATATGGATGAATATGGAATAGTGTAGGTCAGATAGGCTTCAGATGGTTTCACAGGTCGGCGCAACATCGAGGGCCGAAGGGCCCGTACTGCGCTGTAGTGTTCTATGTTCTATGTTCTATAAGCCTACTTGTGACAATAAGCGATTTTCATTTCATTTCATTTCATTTCGCATTTGGGGCGAAGGGGATCAAAAGATATTGAGGAAGGCAGGATCAGCCTATTGAGCTGGATGATCAGCCATGATCACATTGAATGGTGAAGCATACCTGAAGGGCCGAATGGCCTTCTCCTGCAGCTATTTTCTATGTTGTTATAAACTCTATATCGCCAAGTTTCTATTGAAGTCTCCCTATATTATTTAATGCTTCAATGACAATTAATTAAACATTTTCAAAAGCTGTGTTCTATCCTTTTGTCAGATGGGAAAATAGTGCCACTTGGATTGCAGGCAGTTTTTTCTTTCCTGTTGATGGCTTTTTTTGTTCCACTGTAAACTTTAACTGCAATGGCATAACAAGACATCCCACTTATGGGCCAGTTTGATCTCAAACCAGGGCCGGGATTCTCCCCTACATGGCGGGGCGGGGGGTCCCGGCGTAGCGGAGTGGCGCCAACCATTCCGGCGTCAGGCCTCCCCAAAGGTGCGGAATTCTCCGCATTTTGGGGGCTAGGCCCGCGGCGGAGTGGTTGGCGCCATGCCGACTGGCGCCAAAATCGGCGGCAACGGCCTTTGACGCCCGCCGGCCGGAGTCGGGGCTGGCCGAAAGGCCTTCGCCGGTTCGCGCATGCGCCGGTGCGTCAGCTGCCATGGTGGAGGCCGTGGCGGCCGCGGAAGAAAAAGAGTGCCCCCATGGCATTGGCCCGCCCGCCGATCGGTGGGCCACATCGCGGGCCTGGCCACCGTGGGGCACCCCCCGGGGTCCGATCGCCCCGCGCCCCCCTCAGGACCCCGCTCACGCCGCCAATCCCGCAGCCACCAGAGGTGGTTGAAACCACGGCGGCGGGATTTGCCTCTCAATGGCGGGGACTTCGGCCCATCGCGAGGCGGAGAATCGCCACGGGGGCTCGCCGATCGGCGCGGAGGGCACGCCGATCGGTGCGGCGCGATTCCCGCCCCCCCACCAATCCCCGGGTGCTGGAGAATTCCGGCCACGGCAGGGGCGAGATTTTTGCCGGCCCCGGGTGATTCTCCGACCCTGCAGGGGGTCGGAGAATTTCGCCCCAGATGGTAGCTTATGAACATATTAAGGCCCAAACTCATTGGATGTGCAGCAGTCTATCTCTGGGGTTACTGGGGCACCTGGAAAATATGCTTGTGGATAAATTGCACAGTTTTGAGGTTTTTACAGCCATAAAAAAAAATGAAAGAATAGCACCAGATAAGAGAAGAGGCACTCGCGCTAGTTCAGTAACTGCCTTCAATGAATATGAAGTGACATTACAGCAATGTGATCTCAGTTATCCACTAAGGAACAAAATTGTGGGAACTGGGAATAGTTCCGTTAAAAATAATTAATTCTGCGCAAATGCAATTCCTTACTATCATTTCAATAACAAATTAATCTTGAGCTCTATTCAAATGCCTTATCAAAATACCCAGAAGGATTGAGATTTTTTTTCAGCCTGCAGACCTCTTCCAAAAAAAGAACAATTTGTGGCCAAAAATACAAATATGGATCAGGAATAGGCCACTTGGCCCCTCAAACCTGCTCCACCATTCAATAAGATCATGGTTGATCTGATTTTAACTTCCATCCCACATTTCCACCTACGGCCAGATACCTTTCACCACCCTGTTTATCAAAACTATATCTACCTTTGCCTTCAAAATATTCAAAGACGCTCTTCCTCAAAAGGTGGGGGAAGCAGAGTTCCATAGACTAAAATTCTCTTAATCTCTATCTTAAATGGGTGCCCTCTAATTATTTTTTAAAAAATATTTTTATTCGCCTCCTTTTTCACATTTTCATCCAAATTTACACCCACCAACAAACAATCAAAGGTAACAAATACAATGTCAATCCCCTGAGCAACAATTCCTCTCTCACACCAACCCTCAACATTTTAAATACAAACATCAAAGAAAAGGATTCAGGAATCCACCATCCACCCATATATAGTCACCAACAACATACACAGTCCAATCACCCCTACCCCAACCCCCCCCCCAACCCCCCAATGTTCAATGTCATCCAATTCTTGAAAGTGCATAATAAACAAAACCCATGAATTGTACAGCCCTTCCACCTTCCCCTCAACTCAAACTTCACCTTCTTGAATGTTAAAAACTCCAACAGATGAGAATAGAAACCCATGCTAGCAGTTGCAATATCTAAAAGACACCCAAGTCAAAAGGTAGTTTTCAGCAACAAAAAAGTGTAAAAAGATTCTGATTTACATTAAGACCTTTGTAAATGCGATGGGAATCCAAGTGGAACCTGTATAAATTGCATTTCACCAGGTTCCTTTTTAAAGTTAGAAAAGTACATGAGACTCCAATTATTTGTTTATCACAGAAAGTCTTTTTATAAATCAATTTAAACAGGCATTAATCATTTTGCATCCTACAGCAAGGCATTGCATGTCAATTTACTCATAAAGCTGTAAACATAATACTCCCATAGAAAAATGATAATGTCAAAATCAACAATTTAATCCCTGGATACTGAAATTCTCTAACAATGTATATACCTTGTATCTGCAGTGCCTCGTACAAACACAGTGAAATACTTAATTAAAGAACATGCCACTTGCCAATCAAGCCACTGGTTTAGCAGCACTAATCACCTTTTATGCAGGTAGACCAGGGAGAACAAATATAAATCTTCAGTCTGCTCTGAAAACCCACCAGTCAATTTACAAAGGGCATGTGGTAAATCCATTATTTACATCCTCAAGAAAATGGCACAATTTCTATCTCCCATCTGAACTTCTGGAGACTCATTATACTCATTCAAATATGGTTCGCTTCATAACATAGAACAGGGTGTACTTCATTGAATTGAAGTATGCTGTTCAAAGATATGGTGTAAATCACCACGATATGAAAGAGCTCCGTACCTCAGGGATAAAAACAAGAGGCCATGGAATTGCCACTTCCTCAGTTGAAAACATGTTTCTGCAATTTAATGAAACCAATATTCTACAAATTAGAAGATTGCCCCTTAGTGTTCAAAGATATGCATGTTAGGTGGGGATACGGGGATGGGGTGGGGGAGTGGGCCTAGTAGGATGCTCTTACGGAGGGTAGGTGCCCACTCAATGGGACAAATGGCCTCCATCTGCACTGTGGGGCTTCTATGCTGACATAGCCAACATTGATTTCTTTGAGGGTATCAATTTTAACAACATTTTGCCATCCGAAGTATGAGCCAGAAGCATTCAGATATCTTCCTATTGGTCTCCAGAGACTGTCCAATTAAAAAAATTATTTCACATGATGTGGGTGTCGCTGGCTAGGCCCAGCATTTATTGGCCATCCCTAACTTTTCTTGAGAAAATGGTGGTCAGTCACTTTCTTGAACTGCTGCAGCCCATGTGGTGTACATGCACCAACTACTGTTAAGAAGAGAGTTCAGGATTTTGACCAAGTGACAGTCAAGGAACAGTGATATAATTCCAAGTTGGGATTAAGTGCTTCCATATTAACATACCTGAGAAAATTGCTGTACTAGTTTGCAATTCCATGTAAATCCCAGATAATATAACTAGAAGACTGGTTGACAAAGCGAACAGGGACAATGGGGGTTTTCCATTCTGCAAACTGTCAGGTCGGATGATTCCGGCTTGGGTCACTGTCTGTGCGGAGTCTGCACGTTCTCCCCGTGTGTGTGTGGGTTTCCTCCGGGTGCTCCGGTTTCCTCCCACAGTACAAAGATGTGCAAGTTAGGTGGATTGGACATGATAAATTGCCCTTAGTGTTGGGTGGGGTTACTGGGTTTTGGGGATAGGGTGGAGGTGTTAACCTTGGGTAGGGTGCTCTTTCCAGGAGCCGGTGCAGACTCGATGGGCCGAATGGCCTCCTTCTGCACTGTAAATTCTATGTAATCTATAGGTTTGCCATTAACCAAAAGCAGCACTGTGGTGGGGGCTACCTTTCTCACTTTCAAGTTGTTCCATGAATGTACATTCAAATCATTTGTAGGAAATTCTTCTGAACTGTGTACTTGCAATGTGCTACTGCCTTAAGCGCTGAGCAGTCTTGATTTGCTCTTTTTTGGTACCTTAAGCGCCCCTTCCTGTGCAATGAATAGCATTCTGATTCCTTACAACTGCAAGCTTCTGGGGAGTGATTACCCTCTGCACCAGTAACACTCTGCTTTGATCCTTGGCGTTGCACTCACTGCTGTCTACAGCGTCCCCCCCACCAACTGATGAACCACGCCACCATTTTGCACACTCTGAAGCTTTCCATCGCGAGCGCTATTTCGAGCGCCTTTTAAAAGCTGACATCTGTCTCCTCGAACAGCTTTCTTTGGATGGGTTCACTATTGACTCCACAAACTAAACAATCTCTCAGCATATTGTTCAGGGTGGCCCCAAAGATTACAGTGCTCTGCCATTTGTCTTAGTTTCGTAATGTAGGTTGCAATGGTTCTCCTGGGGCTTGCCCCGTGGAATTAAACTTAAACCACTGCAAGATGACTGGGGGTTTTGGATGATAGTATGCCTTCACCAAATCCACTACCTTCGCAACTGAACTAGAATCATACGCTTTTGAGGATGTGAGGCTACAGATTAGACTGACGGCCTGGGTCTCACACATACTTAAAAGGATTGCCTTCTTCTTCCCCATCTCCTCTATTCCATTGACCATAAAATAATAACCCGGACATTCTATATACTGTGTCCAATCCTCAATGGAGGCAACAAAGAGATCTAATTGGCCGAACAGAGGCCTGCATCACACTTCTGTTTTGTAACCTGGCTTTGACCTCAGCGGGTTCTGTACTCAAAGACTTGAGACCACATATTCTCTGTTTTATCCTTGTCACCAATGTAATTACTTTGGTTCACCAGCGAAGTGTGAAACAATTAATGGTTATTTATACCATGCTATTTTACAGAGTCTTTCAGTTTGTGGCTGCCAGTCGGAATAGATCTGAGGCAAAAGCCTACGCTTGATAGCGTGAACCGCACTCTGGTCGCTGGATTGGTGGGTCTTATGACCCTATTGGCCAATCCCCTTTAAAGGGGCCAGACACCACACTGCACCCCTCCCCCCCTTCAACAGCGTATGACCGATCACATTTTTATCCACCTCTAGTCTTTTCTCTTCGCTTCTCTGTTATGGTCAAAGGAGCTTCACAGCAGGGCTGGTATAAGATTATTAGTCACCCTAGGCACACCTTCTACCTTGACCTCTACAGCCCTCACCCACAAATTAACTTTTAAAATTAATATTGTGTATCAGTATGAATAAAGATTCTGCATTTATAATTATATGTTGCAGCCAAGGATCAACACATTCAAGGTTGTGTTCAATGCAACACAGTGAGAATGAGGGTAGCCCTATTCCCCAATAGTATACCGTCTGTCACTTAGAATTTTAGATATCACAAGGCCCATCATAGTCCCATGTTGAAAAATCTGTGCACTGGGTCCTTCCCTGCACCCTCCTGTCCTTGTCCGAGTCTAGTACAGGCGGCCACCAACACCCTCCGCCTCAGCCCAGTATAGACTACCACCCAACTATCCGCCCCTCCCATAATCCCCCGACCCAACGGGGTACAGTTTCCCACTCCACCTCAGTTCAGTACAGCCTGCCACCCAAACACTTGTCCCAAACTGGTACCGATTCCCATCCTACCCCAACTCATTACAGACTCTTACCCCCAGCAACCACCGCACCGCCCATCCCACCCAGTATAGATTCCCTTCCCAGGGCTCGGTACAAATTCTCAACCCCCACCCAGGCTTAGTAGACTCCCATCCCCACCCCAGAACAGACACCCACCCCCACCAAGTTCAGACTCCTACCCCATTCCAGCCCTGTTCTGGGTTTTAGCACATCTTCTACTGCCTCTTTTTTTTCTTCTTCAACTTCCTGTCTTTGGCATTACGGAGGATCTCAATGGGTCTGAGTGATTGATGAACATCTGGTGAAAATGATGGTTGGCGGTGCAGCACAAAGTGTCCTGAATATTGATCATAGAGGGGCAGTATGATTGGGAGAAAGAGAGCTGGCGATTACAAGAGGTGAAGAAGTCAGCATGGGTGACACAGAATCTGTGATTGGAGGACCAGCTCTGCCTGTCCCATGCTCACTGTTCCTTCAATCACTGCTCTGCAGAAAGTTTCCACTCGCAGCAGTTGCCAGTTTAACTGACAGGACTTTTTCTTGGTTTCTCTCAAACACAAAAGACAAGCTGGGCAATATGCATTGCACAAAAAGCAACTATACAGCCCAGGATCTATTAACCTTTAAAAGGGTCAGGGGGATCATTACCTCCCATCTCTCTCCCCTCTCCTAATAAAGTAACTACAGTAAAGAAACAACACCCTGCCACTATCGCATACATCTTGTACAGAGCAATAACAATATTTATAATCATACAGAAATTGTAGGAAAGGGTAAAGCCAAAACCCATGAGCAAAGAAAGCTGAATCGGGATTTAAAGTTCATGTCTGGGGTTTTAAATGCTGTTTGGCTTTAAAGTTGCTCCAGATAAACCAATTCAATCAATGTCGAGACAGCAATAGAAATTGGTTAAGATAATGTAGCACCGCAAATATTTTGTACAAACCTTTAACACATTTGGGACGAGTTCAAAGGCATTAAAACAAGGTGATTTTATATCTATAAACACAGCAGTTAGTATGTTTTTAATGTTCAGAATCAGAAACCTTACCTCCTTAGGATATTTATCAATAAAATCTCAAACATACCATAGAAAAGTGGTGGACTCAAAGCATAATAGTAAAGTATACTTTTTCCAGATTGCAGCATGTATTCGGATGAGTTCAAACAACCACATGCATATTTCCACTGTCTAACTTAAACTGTTCCTTTTTCTGCGTCAGATGAGAGCTGAACAGTGGAAGAATTCAGTTGTTTTTGATTTCATTCCATCAAGTTGATTTGTGTAATCTTCCTGAAGGGCAATTTTATTTTTCACTGGCCACTTTTCATAATAGAAAAGATTCAAAAATATTTTCTTCTTCAACAATTTATTCCCAGTTCCATTTTCTTGACTGCCCCCCATAACTTTACACTTCCTTGCTTCACAAAATCTAACTCTGCCTTGAATAAATTCAATGACCCAGCCTCCACTGCTTCATAGATTTCCACACACCAATGACCCTTTGGGAGAAAACATTTCTCCTCATCCCTGTCTCAAAAGGGAGACCTCATTATGCCCCTTATCTTGAGTCAACCCCCCCAACTAAAATTGACTCAAAACCAGGTGATCTGTCCATTCACAACAACCAATTTACTTTCAGTTTTAAAAGATATGGTCAGCCAGAACAAACATGTCCAAGAAATTGTAGCCACCAATTTCACTTCACCCATCTCAGACGAGCTTTTCAACATGTCTTTTTGTAACAGAAAACATAAGTATTTATTGCAAAATGTTGCTGTTACACAAACTGTGAATGATAAGAGCTGAAAGAATAAATTCATTTTGCTCTTGGTAGACAGCTAATGGAAATTTTAGTCAACACATTCAATGATGTATCTAATCGTTTTGCGGTTTCATCTTCAAGTTCTCAAAACGTATGCTCAAGAAAACAAAGCACTTCTGTTTTCATTAGCTTTCTTGCTGATCATTCCGATTAGCACAATTTAGTGCCATCTGTAGTATGGCACCAATATTTGTATAATTAATTTGAAACAATCAACCTAATATTTAAATTTATCTAATGAGGTCTTACTTTCAAATAAGATCTGGAAGAATTCATAGAACCCCAACAGTGCAGAGGGAGGCCATTCGGCCCATTGAGTCTGCACCAAACCTCCGAAAGGGAACATTACATAGGCTATCCCCGTAACCCAGTCAACCCACCTAACCTTTTGGATGCCAAGGGGAAATTTAACATGGCCAATCCACCTAACCTGTACATCTATAGATTATGGGAGGAAACCGGAGCACCCAGAGGAAACCAACGCAGACACATACAAACTCCATACAGTCACCTGAGGCCAGAACTGAACTCGGTCCCTAGTGCTGTGAGGCAGCAATGCTAACTACTGTGCAAACATGCCACCCAATAGATATAATTAAAAGATAAAAAATATTTTGAAAAGAAAATTACTTGGGTAAAAGAAAGGAAGCAAAGTTGGAAATACATGTATTTCACCAACTTTCCCAGAGATTGGGATTGTCCAATGAGGAGAGATGGAGGAGACTGGGACTGTAATCAATAGAATTTAGAAGAATGAGAGGTGACCTCATTGAAGTGTACAAAATTCTTAGAGCTCAACAGGGTACGGACATACAAATTTGGAGGAGTAGGCAACTTGGCCCCTCGAATCTCCTCCACCGTTCAATAAGATCATGGTTGATTTGATTGCAACTTCATAGATATAGAATTTACAGTGCAGAAGGAGACATTTGGCCCATCGAGTCTGCACCGGCTCTTGGAAAGAGCACCCTACTTAAGCCCACCCTATCGCCGTAACCCAGTAACCCCACTTAAACTTTTTTTTTGAACACTGAGGACTATTTAGCTGGCCAATCCACCTAACCTGCACATCTTTGGACTGTGGGAGGAAACCGGAGCACCCGGAGGAAACCCACGCAGACACAGGGAGAACGTGCAGACTCCGCACAGGCAGTGACCCAAGCCGGGAATCGAACCTGGGACCCTGGAGCTGTGAAGCAACTGAGCTACCACTTCAACTCCACATCCCTGCCGACCCATAATAACCTTTCAATTCCTTGCTTATCAAGAATCTATCTCGCTCTACCTTAAAAGAGATTCTGCTTTCACTGCCTTTTGAGGAAGTGTTCCAAAGACTCACGACCCTCCGAGAGAAAATAATTCTCCCCATCGCTGTCTGAAATGGCAGACCTTTTATTTTTCAACAGTGACTCCCTAATTCTAGACTCTCCCACAAGAGGAAACATCCTCTCCACATCCACCCTGTCACGGCCCCTCAGGATCTTAAAGGTTTTAAGCAAGTGACCTCTTTCTCTTCTAAACTCCAGGGTAGATGCAGGAAGGATGATTTCCACTGGTTGGAGGCCTGGAGCTAGGGACACAGTCTCAGAATATGAGGTCGGCCATTTAGGCCTCAGGTGAGGAGGAATTTCTTCAGTCAGAGGGTGGTGAACCTTTGGAATTCTCCACCTATAGAGCACTGTGGAGGCTTAGCCATCGAGCATGCTCACAGCAGAGGTCTAGAAACTTCTAGATACCAAAGGTATCAAGGGATACGGAGATAGTGCAAGAAGGACTTCCGGTGATGACAATGGCGTGAGTGGTCACACACAGGGCAGCTCCTGCTTGATGGCACAAAAAAAGAGCTCTTTTTACCCGGAACTGGGTGGAACTTTGATGCAAAGGCGTAGGTGAATGTTGGAGGAGTAGTTTCCCGCAGGAGTGGTATGTTTGCTGGTTATCAGACCCGGCAGAAAACAGTGAGAGATTTGACTGAAAAGTTGGGAGCAGGCCTGTGCTACACCAGCCACTGTTACCAAGCATGAGGGGGAAGGGCTGATGCAAGCTGGAAGGCTCCAGCTGGAATGGGTGGCTTTTATTCAGGTGGAATTCCAGCAGCAGGGGAAAGAAACGCAAGAGGATCACTCAAAGGCCATCGAAGGAGCTGTGGCACCCATGAAGAGTTCTCTGGAGTGGGTGGAGAAGTGTTTGGAGGTGCAGAGGTCACAGATCCAGGAGATCGAAGGAGTGATCTCGGGTCACAGCGATCGTGTGGTGGCTCTGGAGGCAGAGGTGGGGCTCCTAGGTGACCTCTGTAAAATGTTGAAAAGCAAAGGTGGAGGAGCAGGAGAATATCTCGAGAAGGCAGAACCTGTGAATAGTGGGCCTGCCTGAAGGTGTGGAAGGTGTGAGCGCTACGAAGTACGTCTCGAAGATGCTGGCGGGGCTGATGACAGAAGGGGTGCAGAAGGGCAGGTAGATAAGGCACCTGAAGTGGACCGAGCGCATAGGTCCCTGAGGCAGAAGCCTAGAGTTGGGGAGCCCCCGTGGGTGGTGACAATGAGACTCCACAAATTGGTGGAGAAAGAGAAGATTTTGCGATGAGTCAGGGAGAAGCGTACCTGCGATTGGGAGGGGAATAATGTCCGAATTTATCAGGACATCGGAGCCGAGTTGGCGAAGCGACGGGCAAGCTTCAACAAGGCCAAGGCGGTGCTGTGCCTGTGGTCGATCAGGTTTGTGGACTCTATCTGGCGAAATTATGGGTGACGTTCGGAGGCCGGGAGTATTATTTTGAGACCCCAGAGCGGCTAAAGACTTCATTAAGGAGCATAAACTGGGGGAGAACTGAGCGGACAATGCTTGGGAACTGCAGTGCTGCCACTTTGTAATGGTTGGTAACATGTTTGAAGTGGGGGTAGGGATTGGGAGATTTTCACCTTTTTATGTGGGGGGGGGTTTCTGTTCATTGTTGAGATTGTAAGGAGTTGTAGGGGTTAAACATTTATGTGGGGATGGATGTTCTCGTCCCCCCTCCTGTTTTATGGGACTGTTTGTGTTTAACATTTGTTTGTTTGCTTTTGGAGAAGGCTACCTGGAATTCAGGAGAAGTCCTTGTTTGGGTGGGGGAGGGTAAGGTCAACAGGCGTCTTCCCCCTTGAGTCGAGGAGTTGGCGGGGGAGGGGCTTGCAAGGTCATCGGGAGATGCCTTTGGGCAGGGGCTGCCGCGCTAGCAGGTGATGCTGGTGAACGGAAGAGGTGGTGGGGAAGAAGGCCGAGAGGGGTGGCTGGGGGAGGGGGGGTTTGTTGCGATGTACCAGGGAGTGAAAGATGACATGGCCAAGGGCAGAGAAAGGGACTATCTGGAATGGGCTAGGTATAGGGTGGAATTAAGGGGTGGGAGCTAAGTGGGGAAGATGACGGACGGTAGAGGGGATTGGAGGCATAAGCCTCCGTTAAAGCTGGTAACGTGGAACATCGAGGGACTGAATGGGCCGATTAAAAGGTCGCGGGTGTCCTCTTGAAAGCGGGGCTGGTCTTTCTGCAGGAGATGCACGGCCGTGTGAAGGACCAGGTTAGTTTAAGAAAGGGGTGGATCGGGCAGGTTTTTCACTCAGGGTTTGACACAAAATCGAGGGGAGTGGCGATTTTAATGAACAAAAATATGGGATTTGTGAGTGCGAAGGAGGTGAGGGATCCGGATGAGAGATGTGTGATTATGAATGGGGTATTGGAAGGGGAACCGGTGGTGTTGGTAAATGTGTATGCCCCAAATTGGGATGTTGTGGGTTTTATGAGGGGGATTTGGCCACCCACCAGTTGATCATGAGAGGAGATTTTAACTTTGTCCTGGAGCCGAAGGTGTATAGGTCGACCCCCAGGTTGATGGATAGGGATAGGGTCCAAATGGCAAGGCAGCTGGTGGGGGGGGGGGATTTATGGAAAGGATGGGAATGGTAAATCCATGGCGCTTTCAGCACCCGGGGGGGGAGTATTCCTTCTTTTCACACGTCTACAAGGTACATTCGAGGAGAGATTACTTTGTAGTGAGTCAGGAGATTTTGGTTGGGGTGGAAGGGGTATAGTATGTGGGGATAGTTATCTCCAACCATGCGCCCCACTGGCTGGAGATTCAGTTTAGATCGGGAGAGAGCAGAGGCCGGGGTGGAGGTTTGACTCGGGGTTGTTGGCGGATGGAGGTTTTTGTGATAAGGTGCAGGCGGCGATTAAGGAGAATGTGGCATTGAATCAGAATGGAGATGTGGCAGCGGCCATTTTTGGGAAGCACTGAAGGCAGTGATCCAGGGGGGGAAATTATTTTGTTTAAGGCTCGTGCGGATAGGGAAAGCAGGGAGGAACATGACCATCTCGTGAGTGAGATAGTGGAGGTGGACAGGGAATGTTCGAGGTACCCACCGAGGAGGAACTGCATGGGCAGTTTGACAGGCTGACATTGGGGAGGTCGGTAGGGCAATATGTGGGCAAGAGGGGTGCAATATGAGTATGGAGAGAAGGCGAGCCACATGCTGGGGTCCCAGCTGCAGAGGCAGGCTGTGTCCAGGGAAATATTAAAGATACGGACTGGGGCTGGGGATGTGGTGTCGGAGCCAGGGAAGATAACAAGGCATTTAGGGAGTACGACCAGGGACTTTACGAGGCGGACCCGGGGGAAAAAGAGTGGGACATGGGGCGATTTCTGGACGAGCTGGAATTCCCCCAGATGGAGGAAGCAAAGAGGCAGGTAATGGAGGAGCCCTGGGGCTGAGGGAGGTGCTGGGTCTTATTAGGGGTTTGAAGTCTGGGAAGGCCCCTGGGTCGGATGAGTACCTGGTAGAATTTTATAAGGCATTTGCGGCGGACCTGGCACAGCTGTTGGGGGTGTTTAATGAAGTACTGAAGAAAGGGGAGTTGCCAGAGACGATGACACAGGCAGTAATCAGACTAATCCTGAAAAGGGGAAGGACCCGGTGGAATGTGGGTCGTATAGACCCATATCACTATTGAACAGGGATGTGAAAGTATTGGCTCAGTTGTTGGCGGGGAGGATGGGGGATTGTGCCTCAGGGGTGGTTGCAGAAGATCAAACCGGCTTCCTGAAGGGCAGGCAGCTCGCGAGTACTATAAGACGGCTGTTGAATGTGATGATGAATCCGTCGGGGGCTCTGGTACAGGAGGTGGTGGTGTCCATGGACGTGGAGAAGGCATTTGATTGGGTGGAGTGGCGGTACTTATTTGCGGTTATGGGAAGGTTTGGGTTTGGAACAAGATTTGTGGCACGGGTGCGGTTGCTGTATCTGGGCAAGCTTGAGGATGAATGATGAGCTCACAAAGCTTTGACTTGCACAACGGTATACGAGACAGGGGTGTGCCTGCTGTTGCTGTTTGCGCAGGCCATAGAGCCGTTGCCGATGGCTCTCGGGGTCGGCAGAGTGGCGGGGGATTATGAGGGGACAAAGGAAGCATCCGGTGTCACTCTATGCCGATGACCTCTTGCTGTATGTTTCGGATCCGTTGGACAGTATGGGAAGGAGGGTCCGAGTAGTGAAAATGAATATTCTGCCGAGGTTCTTGTTTATCTTTCAGGCTCTTCCGATCTTTATACCAAAGGCCTTTTTTAGGAAAGTGGGCGTGATCATTTCTGACTTTGTATGGGCGGGGAAGGTGCCGAGGGTGGGGAGGACCTTGCTACAGAGGCAGAGGGAGCAGGGGGGGTTGGCTAACTTGCTTCATTATTATTGGGCGGCGAATGTGGACAAGGTGCAGCGGTGGTGGGAAGGAGAAGGGGTAGAGTGGGTTAGGACGGAGGAGGAATCTTGTAAGGGGTCTAGTTTGAGAACTATGGCGACGGCAGCATTGCCAATGGCTCCGAGTAGGCATTCAGGGAGCCCGCTTGTGCAGTTCACAGTGAAGATATGGAATCAGCTGAGGAGGCATTTTAGGGTGGAAGGGATGTCGGCGCTAATGTCGCTGTAAGAGAATCATGAGTTTGAGTCGGGGGGGGGGGGGGATGGATAGTGGAGGGAAGTGGGGCTGGTCAAGGTGAGGGATCTGTATTTGGAGGAAGGGTTCGCCAGTCTGGAGGAGCTAAGGGAGAAGGTAGAGGTGCCGATGGGGAGTGCGTTCAGGTATCTGCAGATTAGGGACTTTGCGCGAAAGGTCTGGATGGGGTTCCCTCGGTTGCCATGATACAACCTGCTGGAACGACTGCTGCTTCCAGTTGTGGAAGGGGAGGGAAGAATTAGGGATATATACAAGTGGCTGGGGGAGCAGGGAGGCGAGCGGGTGGTGAAGATCAAGGAGAAATGGGAAGCAGAGTTGAGAGGGGAAATCAATTGGGGAGTATGGAGTGAGGCACTGTGAAGGGTAAACGGGATCTCCTCTTGTGCAAGGATGAGCCTGATACAGTTTAAGGTGGTGCACAGGATGCATATGACTCGGGTGAGAATGAGTGGGTTCTTTCAGGGGGTAGCAGATGAGTGTGAGAGGTGTTGCTGGGGGCCAGCGAATCACTCGCCCATGTTTTGAGGTTGTGAAAAATTCAGAAGATTCTGGGCAGGAGTGTTCGCGGTCTTAGCCAGGATACAGTAAGAAGTCTTACAACACCAGGTTAAAGTCCAACAGGTTTGTTTCAAACACGAGCTTTCGGAGCACGGCTCCTTCTTCAGGTGAGCCGAAGGAGCCGTGCTCCGAAAGCTCGTGTTTGAAACAAACCTGTTGGACTTTAACCTGGTGTTGTAAGACTTCTTACTGTGCTCACCCCAGTCCAACGCCGGCATCTCCACATCATGGTTAGCCAGGATAGTGGAGGAGGAGGTAGACCCGGAATTTTTGGTGGAGATATTTGGGGTTTCAGAGAAGCTGGAGCTCATGGAGAGGAGGAAGGCCGATGTCGTGGCCTTTGCCTCTCTGATTGCACGATGGCGAATTTTATTGGTGTGGTGGTCGGCATCGCCACCAGGGGTAGAGGCTTGGTTGGGTGACCTGTATGACTTCCTGCGGTTAGAGAAGATAAAGTATAAGTTAAGGGGCTCAGCAGGGGGGTTTTGAGAAAACGTGGGGGATGTTTGTGCCCGTGTTTGAGGAGCTGTTCGTCGCATGTGGGGGGGAGTGAAGGGGTGAAAAGGGGTAAAATCTGTGCAGACTGTATAGTTGATTGTTGGGAAGTCTCCTTCCCGGGGTGTTTACATTTCTGTCGTGCTCCCATATGCAGTTACCCTACTTGAACCCCACCTCTGTTATACAGGATAGGGGACCTACCTTTTTATTTTAATATTACTTGTCTCACTGCTGTCAGGTGTATTGTACAGACACACCAGAATATTTGCTGTAACCTGTTTTGACACATGTGTATAATAAAATACATTTAAAGAAAAAGAGATAGTGAAAGAAGATGGTGCTGATCTATTTAAATGGCAGAACAGGCCTTAGGGGCTGAATAGCCTCGTCCTACTCCTATGATCTTTTCCTTTATCTTTCCTGAACAATGCACTTTTCCTGATCAAGCACTGAAATGGCTAAAGGTGACCATCCCAGTGACATCGCTCTGTCCACAGTATACATGTAGGGTAAGGCATTGCCATAACGTAACTTACATGTCCGTCGTGCTCCCATATGCAGTTAACCTACTTGAACCCCACCCCTGTTGTACAGGATAGGGAACTTGCCTTTTTATTTTAATATTACTTGCCTCACTGATGTCAGGTGTATTGTACAGACTCACCAGAATATTATTGAACTTAAAGCAGTGATGGGCAACCTGGGCTAGTGAGTGAACTACACGTGGCCTTCCTTCATCTCAATGGGCCGCAGGATTGAAATCCGCTTGTTTACGAACCATGACCCCATGAATAAGAGTAAATATATTTAATACATGTTGAATATTTCATAACCAGTTATAGAAAATGCTTAATCATTTACATATTAATAGAACTATCAACTTAAAATGTTCAAAATAAAATAAATATTTAAACTTTGGACACTGGGATCGCACGGCTCTCAGTCAATGTTGTGAGAAATATGGAGGAGTTCTGGAGGGGCGTAGCGAGGATAGTGTCAAGGGTAGTGAATTCCAGGGTTAAGCCGGGCTGGGGGCTCGCAATATTTGGGGTTGCAGTGGAGCCGGGAGTGCAGAGGGCGAAAGAGGCCGGCATTCTGGCCTTTGCTTCCCTGGTAGCCCAGCAAAGGATTCTGCTTCAGTGGAAGGATGCAAAGCCCCCAAGCAAGGGTCTTCAGGCGATTGCAGCCGTTCCTAGACTTCCTGGCGGAGCGTTAGATGATGGTCAGCAGCACCAGCAACCCGGAGGGAGGTGGGGGAGAGGGGGTATGTTCGTGTTTGGTTGGGGATTTTCTATTGTTTACTGGTTAACGTTCATTTGTTTATTTATGCACTTTTGTTCTTGTTGTTTTATTATTTGTGTAAATATAATATAATATAATATAATATAAATATAATAACTATTTGGAGGACAGTGTTATAGGTAAACAAATGGGTTCCAAAAATAATGAGGGGTCTGGACAAAATAGATGGGGAAGCGGCTGTTTCCAATGGTGGAGGGGGTCACCGATTAAAGATGGCAGAAGAAGCCATGGTGAAGTGGGGAAAAGCCATTTTACGCAGCGAGTGGTTAGGATCTCAAATGAAAAGCCTGAAAAGGGAACTCGTTCATTATCTTACAAGGAAGGATTTTCAGAGCTATGGGAAAATGGCAGGGTGAGTTGCACTAGATCAATTCCTCTTGCAGGTAACTGGCACAGACACAGTGGCCGCCTTTTGCGCTGCAACATTTAAAAAAATTCTTACATGGGATATGGGCATTGCTAACTGGACTGGCATTTATCACCCATCCCTAAAAGTCAACCACATTGCTGGGGGTCTGATGTCACAAATAGGCTATACCAGGTAAGGATGGCCGATTTCCTTCTCTGTAGGACAATAGTGAAGCAGATGGATTTTTACGACATTGGACAATGGTTTCATGGTCATAACATTTTTAATTCCAGATTTTTTATTGAATTGAAAGTTCACCATCTGCCATGGCAGGATTCGAACCAGGGCCCCCAGCGCACAATGCTGGAACTCTGCATTACCAGACTAGCAACAATGCCACTACGCCACTGCCTCCTCATTCTAATGATTCCTATGGTCTGGATGGAGTGGCGGAGGTGAAGAAATTGTTTGAAAGATTAATTGCCTGAAGTATTTCAGGTTGGCAGAACACTGGGTAAAGAAAATCAAAACAAAATTGGTGCAAGGTTAGAAAGGAGCCAAGACTGAATGCCACAATGAATTCAGTGAAGAATTTGTGTTTTGTAACGTTATCATGGAGTAAAATGGAGTTGAGATTAGAGGGAGCCCATAGATATATCTGGGCAAACGGAGCAGCTGGGTTGGTGGAGGGAGAGGTGTCTGGTGTGGACAGTATTGACAATGAGACCAGGGAACAGGAAAACAGAAAAGACTTGAAGGAAGGTTAAGGGTATGGGGTGGGGGAGGGAAGAGAATATTTGGGAAGGAAAATTGGCAGAAAATGGAAAGAAGGGCAAAGGGGTTTAGGAATGAGGCAGCAATCATTTTGCACATGTAATCTCAACCACAGCAGCTTAGAGTGTCCTCATTGTAATATTACTGTACAAGTCTCTTTGTGATCAAGCTTCTAAAATGTCGAGGCATAAAAGGCAAGCCATTATATCGTGTACAACACAGCATATTATTTTCCAATAGGTTAGAAAAGGTATAACAGATCTAAACTACATTCAAATGAATGGAAATAATAGAAACTCCAGCAGTATACTGCAGCAATTAGATTTTTGAATCCACAGTACTATATCTACAGCCGACACCTGTTCCATTTTTAATATCAGAATTCAGTTCCCACGGGTGAAATAGAATATAACACAATGTGCTTTACATTTTATGTGTCCTTGTACAGAAAATTGGTGAAGCAATATGTTACAAAATCCACAAACAAGCCTCTAATTCATCTGTTATCATTCCTAATACAGAGTCTGTTAATTTCAGCGCACTACAATTTCCAGTTCTGCTGTACTTCAAGCCAATCATGCTGCTTGCTGTATTCCATAACCGTTCAAAGAAGTGAATATGACCCAGCTACCATGAGTGGGAAATTCCACTAAATTATGTACAAAATCATATCTCAGGCATTAGCATATCATGCTGTAGTCCCAAAAAAAATCATATTTTACCACCTTTCCAGAAATATTAAAGAGAGAAAGCTAACCATTAGCCACATCTGCAAAAATATCAAAACTTAATAGTAACCCTTGGTAACCCTTGAAATGGCTTAGACAACCCAGAAAGAGCACCATGCATCACCTTTTCAGCACGTAAAGGAACCATCATAGAATCATAGAATTTACAGTGCAGAAGGAGGCCATTTGGCCCATCGAGTCTGTTATATTCCTTGCCTTTTCCTCCAAGATAGCTAGATGGCAGCACGGTAGCATGGTGGTTAGCATAAATGCTTCACAGCACCAGGGTCCCAGGTTCGGTTCCCGGCTGGGTCACTGTCTGTGCGGAGTCTGCACGTCCTCCCCGTGTGTGCGTGGGTTTCCTCCGGGTGCTCCGGTTTCCTCCCACAGTCCAAAGATGTGCGGGTTAGGTGGATTGGCCATGATAAATTGCCCGTAGTGTCCTAAAAAGTAAGGTTAAGGGGGGGGTGGGGTTGTTGGGTTACGGGTATAGGGTGGATACGTGGGTTTGAGTAGGGTAATCATTGCTCGGCACAACATCGAGGGCCGAAGGGCCTGTTCTGTGCTGTACTGTTCTATGTTCTATGTAGCATTGACGAAGATTCTGAAATAAAGAGTGGGATTCTCCGGCCCACCCGCGTCGGAGAATCGCCGGGGGGGGGGTCGGCGTGAATCCCGCCCTACCGCACTGGCGGCAGCTGCCGAGTTCTCCGGCGGCGGTTTTTTGGCGGGGGTGGGGATCGCGTCGCACCGGTCGGGAGGCCGTTGGCAGTGCCCCCCCCCTCCCCTGATTGTCTGGTCCCCGATGGGCTGAGCGACCGCTCATTTTCAGCCAGTTCTGCCAGCATGAATTACACAAGGTTTGTACCGGCTGGACCTGGCTCTGAGGCGGCCTGCCTGGGGGGGTGGAGATCCGGCCCCGGGGGGGGAGACCATGATGGCCTGGCCCGCGATCAGGGCCCGCAAATCTGCGGGCGGGGCCTGTGCCGTGGAGGCACTCTTTCACTCCGCGCCGGCCTGTGTAAAGCTCCGCCATGGCTGGCACGGAGAAGAAACCACCTGCGCACGTGCAGGAAATACGCAAGAGGTTGTGCGCATGCGCCAGAACACGCTGGCGCTCCTAAACATGCGCCAACTCGTGTCGGCTAGCGGAGGCCCTTCGGCGCCAGTTGGCATGGCGCCAATCACTTCAGCGCCGGCCTAGCCCCCGAAGGTGCAGAGGATTTCGCGCCTTCGGGGAGGCCCGACACCGGAGTGGTTCATGCCATTCTTTGGCACCAGTACGGCCCGCCCGCCAGATCCCACCGGACAATCCCACCAAGAAATTTGAATCAAAACAAATTTATTTTACACTGCTAACTTTGATTAGGTTTGCACACTTTACTCAGGAACAGATACTAAACGAGTAATACTGAATCTGTAGTACTGTAATCAATATTCTATCTAACAATTAAACTACACTATGACTTGACCTCGTGCTATGTTTCTACAATCAATTTTCACTCTGCTCTCATCATGTTCTCTTCAGCTTCTCCCAGAATTCCGAGAGATGCTGGGCAGGATTCTTCGCACCCCGACGCCGAAATTGTGGCTGCCGCAGGGGTGGAGAATCAATTTTTCCACAAGGAACCAGTACCGGCACCGGTCCCTGATTCTGCGACCCCGAAAAGCGGGGAGTGCTCCGTGCCGTCCGGGACCTACCCGGGGCCATTGCCAGAGACCCGCTCTGCCATTCTCCACCCCCGACCGGCCGAAGTCCGATGGCATGGATCTGATATGGTGCAGGCGGTCGGGATACTCGCGTGGCGGCTGGGGACTCAGTCCGCGGCCGCCTGGTCGGGAGCAGGCCAATCGGAGGGCAGGAGGGGGCTGTATAGGCGGCCAGGGAATATTTGTGCGGGCGTTGAGAGTCGGGCGCACGGTTGATCGGGGGTTGCTTTTTTGGGTCCAGCTCCGCGCTCCGAATTCGCCATGGAGCACAACGCAGCCGCTGAAGGCCGCCGCCGTGCGCATGCGCGGCCTCTGACCCGGAAGTGCAGGGGCCTGTATCTGCAGCAAAAGCTGCTAGATCTAGGCCGGGTCCCTGCTAGCCCCCTACAGGGCTAGGAATTCGTGTCCCTTTCATGCCAGTTTTTCTAGCGTGAAACTCACCCTTTTGACGCCGGAGTCAAATAATGGAGAATCCAGCCCGCTGTCTTATATGCAATTAATTAGTAATGCCATCTAGTCTTTGATTTACACATAGTTTCAGATGTTAACCCTTTACTACGCTGGCAGTATACATATCATTACACATGAGTGAATTTAGATAGATGCAGATGAGGGATTTTGTGTGAACAATGGGGAGGGCGTTTCCCAGGTTGCTGGAATACACTTTATTGGAACAACTGCTACTCTCGGATGAGTTGGAGGAAGGTAGGATGGGGGACATATAGGGGTGGTTGGGGGAGCAGGGGAGGGTGCAGGATGTGAGGATCACGAATAAATGGGAGGAGGAGTTTGGGAGGAAATAGGCTGGTGACTGTGGTGTAAGGCGATGCGGAGGGTGACCTCAACCTCCTCCTGCGAGAAGATGACGGTATCCAGTTTAAGGTGGCGCATGGGGTACATATGACTCAGGAGAGGATGGGTGGGTTCTTTCAGGGGATGGCCATTGAGTACGAGAAGTGTGGGCTGGGCCGACGAATCATGTATACATGTTTTGGGGCTGCGAGAAGCTGGAGAGTTACTGGGAAGTGGTGTTAGGGATGCTATCTAAGATTGTGGCTGTGGAGGTCAGGTTGGGCGATTTTTGAAGTGCCGGAGCTGCTGGAAGGGAAGGGAGCCGATGTCGCTGTCTTCGCCCTCTGATTGCCCGGCGAAGTATCCTGCGAAATTGGAGGTTGGATACCGGCGCCGCTGTGGGTGGCAGCAGGAGGAAAAGACCAATATTGCTATTTTCATTCAAATCGATTGCATAATTACTGTCGTGTAATTACTTGTACAAAAAGGAACACTCTCTGCACATTTAAGCTTCAGCCATAAATTTGTCTCTTGCTCCGCTCCAAGAAACTCCTAATATCTGGCAATATAGCACTGCCCGGGGATCAAGAAGAGATGCTGGCTACTGTTTTTAGCTTGCAAGATAAATAATGAGCTCTTTCTCTCGCCCAGGATCTCCAGATTTCAGACAGCTGTAGAATAAATAAACCATCAGGTGAGTGGTGTTGGCTAAAATCCACCGAATGAGTTTATTAAAATTAACAGATGAGCAGTAGCAAGAGGCAAAAGCTCAGCTTGCATTATTTTTTTTACACAAAATGCTTCAATTGCACTTGCTTCTCAAGTACAAAAATAGCAGCAGACACCACACTTTGCTAATTCTACTGACAATATTAACCCAAGGCTCACATCTGTACATGAAATCATGGCCGTTCATTTTTGCCCATGCCATTCCACATTACAATGGAGTGATACAGGGCACAACCAACAATGCCCATGGCTGGGGTCAATTTCTCTAACCCTCAAGACTGGGGTACCTTCTGCAGTTGAAGCTAGTTGATCAAATTAACTCCATCGCTTCCTGAATCCACACAACCTTACTGGTGTGAGACACCAGCCCAGATTTATTTTTATTCTATGAGCAAAGCATTTTTGCCCACCCCTAGTTGCCCTCGAGAAGGTGGTGGTGAGCTGCCTTCTTGAACCTCTGCAGTCCATGTGGTGTAGGTACATCCATGTAGGTACATCCACAGTGCTGTTAGGGAGGGAGTTCCAGGATTTTGACCCAGCAACAGTGAAGGGACAGTGCTATATTTCCAAGTCAGGATGGTGAGTCAGTTAGAGGGGAACGTGCAGGTGGTGGTTTACCCATGCATCTGTTGACCTTGTCCTTCTAGTACTGGAGGTTACACATCACTATACAGTTTATTTTGATTTGATGATTCCCACACAAAGTTGACAGGCTGTGTTAAGTGATTGCTAGTTATGCCTCAGCCAATACATATTTTCCCCAACAATAACTCCTTTAAAACAATATTATGCACAATAGACAGTGGAGTGAGCTTCTCTGGCTGCTGGGGAGGGGTGGGGGAGGGGGGGGGATCATAAAAATCAATGTCCTGTTACGTGTCAGCAACATACTAAAAACACTAACATTTGAATTGGGTCAGTTCCCATATTCAACTCCATTAATGCATTCCAGCCTCTGCATGTGCAGACATGTTGTACATGTATTAGTGCATAGCAACGAATTGTCATGTAATCTTTCAAATGCATCAGCTTGTTCATTAATGCATGGAGCACAAAAAACGTGGATGGCTTTATATGACTAAATAGAGTGCGGCACTTAACACAGCAATCAAATTAACTGCAGCGACATCTGACTTTTTAAAATGATCACACTCACAGCAGGTCTGTTATGTCTCACTCATCTTAAGTGCTGTTCACACATTTTGGTTCAAAAATCATTACCTATTTTGATTGATCTCAACTTTAAAAATAGATACAGCTTGATTTTGACAGATTGGAAATGTGTCTCACTCTCTTGGAATACAAATTTCACTCATAATATTTGTTTGCTGTTGACATCTCTGCCCGCCACATATTTTGCATTAAAAACATTTTCAAGTAAAATAAATATTTAAATGTAAATTGCATAAAAATAATGATTGGTTTACCAAGTTGTCATTATCAAATGGACAGTTAATAACCAGCTATTATTCAGTGGCACTTACACATTACAATTGTGGGGGCCCAGTTATTCCTGGGTTTTCAAAACTGCTGGTACTGCTTGGCGATCCCTGATGGCTTGTAAACCTGCTGAACTAATTTATCTGCAGTGTGTTAAGACAAAGGATCATCATGGTGCAAGTTCATTGATACATAGAAGCGGCTCAGTGTTAAATTTCCAGTCAGATTTGCACGCGCACACACACTTGCACAGGGATGCACACACAGACGCACACCCACAAACACACTCACATGTAGCAAGACACACTCACTCACACAGACGCACACACATACCGAGACACTCAGACTCACACACACAGACACACACGCAGACACACTCACAGAAATACATAGTCACAAACAGACATAAAACACACATTTTCACAGATATACAGACACATACACTCATATGCACAGATATACTGATGCAGACACACACAGAGACGCACACATATAGAAACACAGGCGTACTCAGATTCATGCACACACAAACTTTCACAGACACACAAGTGGCAGACTTAAACACACACATTGGAGTGGCGGGGGGGTGGGGGGGGGGGGGGGGGGGGGGAGAGACAAGGGGAAATCCTAATTGCCAGTGAGAAACTGTTGATTTCAGTTTATTTCACACCTGCTGTGAAGGTTCTAACTGTTTAACATGAAAAAGGGTGGGAAGTGAGCAGAAAGCAGCTGCCTGGCACCAGAAAACTGATGGCCTCTGGCTGTCCTCAGTACTCGGCTAAGTATGTGGAAGGGGTTTGCAGCGGATCCTGTGGTAGATGATATACCTTCAATTCACAGTGAGGTAGAGAGAGCGAGTGAACAGTAGGCTTTATTAGTCATGAACTTGCCTAGCCAGAGTCAGTCGTGCAGATGAATACCGCCCACAGGAGGCCGGCCCGTATATGGCCCCGGTGTGGGCAGAACCAGAGGCAGAGCCAAACCGGGGTTACAATAAAGTACCTGGAAGCTGTTCATCTCATCACTTCCAGGTCATAGGTCACAGGTTACGGTATCATGCATGCATTATGGTGAATACATTCACCACATTCACCCCCTGTTAAAAAAATCAAGTCCAGCAGGGGTGACGTGGAGTCATTACATGTTCAGTCTGTCTGGAGGCCGAATTATTCTCTTCGACCTCCGCAGCTCTGGCGGTGCGGCGGGCACAGTTGTCGCGGGTGGTGACCCCAGGGGCGTTGAGTCTGGAGCTTGAGCCTCAGTCCGGGGTGGCGGAGACGGTTGGGGTGCGGGGGTGATGGGTGACGGCAGTGTCGGCGCGGGACGATACAGGAGACCCAGGGGAGCGAGGGGGAGGAATATAGGCATGGGGGGGCGCGTTGTTGGGGGAACCAGCTAGCGCCAGGTCCCATCGGGAGACCGTATCTTGCCGTCTGTCCTGGTGCACCATGTAAGCGTACTGGGGGTTAGCGTGGAGCAGCTGGACCTTCTCGACCAGGGAGTCGGTCTTATGGCTCCTCATGTGCCTCCGGAGAAGGACTGGTCCCGGAGTTTTAAGCCAAGATGGAAGCGTGACCTCGGAGATGGACTTCCTGGGGAAGATAAAACGATAGTGAGGGATCTCGTTCGTGGCCGTGCAGAGGAGCGATCTGATGGAGGGCATCAGGGAGGACCTCCTGCCAGCGGGGGATCGGGAGACTTCTACACCTAAGGGCCAGAAGAACGGCCTGCCATACCGTCGTGTTCTCCCTCTCCACCTGCCCGTTTCCCTGCGGGTTATAGCTCATAGTCCTGCTCGAGGCGATGCCTTTGTTGAGCATGTACTGACGCAGCTCATCGCTCATGAATGATGTGCCCCGGTCGCTATGGACGTAGGCAGGGAAACCGAACAGTGTGAAGATGCTGTGCAGTGCCTTTATTACGGTGGCTGAGGTCACGTCGGGGCAGGGGACGGCGGAGGGGAAGTGGAAGTACTCATCAATGACGGTGAGAAAGTAAATATTCCGGTTGGTGGAGGGGAGGGGCCTTTTGAAGTCAATGCTTAGGTGCTCAAAGGGCCGGGAGGCCTTTATCAGGCGGGCCTTGTCTGGCCGGTGAAGTGCAGTTTGCACTCCGCGCAGACTTGACAGTCCCTGCTCATGGCCTTGACCTCCTTGGTGGAGAAGGGCAGATTGCGGGCCTTAATGAAGTGGGTAAGCCAGGTGACCCCCCGGGTGGCAGAGAACATTGTGGATAGCCCAAAGTCGGTCATCTTGCGCGCTGGCACATGTGCCGTGGGACAGGACATCTGGGGGTTCGTTGAACTTCCCAGGGCGATTCTTGATATCATAGTTGTAGGTGGAGAGTTCGATCCTCCACCTCAAGATTTTATCATTTTTTATTTTGCCCCGTTGTGCGTTGTCAAACATGAAGGCTACCGATCGTTGGTCAGTGACAAGGGTGAACCTCCTACCGGCTAGGTAGTGCCTCCAGTGCCGCTTCCACAATGGCTTGTCTTCCTTCTCGACCGAGGGGTGTCGAATTTCAGAAGCGTGGATGGTCCTAGAAGAATGCTACTGACCTGCCCGCCTTGCTGAGTGTGGCGGCCAGTGCAACGTCTGACGCATCGCTCTCTACCTGAAAAGGGATGGACTCATCCACCGCATGCATTGAGGTCTTGGTGATGTCGGCCTTGATGCGGCTGAAGACCGCTGAAGACTGAGGAAAAGTGGTTGTTTGAATAAGTGGGCGGGCTTTGTCCGCACAGTTAGGGACCAACTGGGCGCAGTAGGAGAACAGACCCAGGCATCGTTTGAGGGCCTTGAGGCTGTGGGGAGGGGGGACTTCTATAGGGGGCGCATACAGTCAGGGTCGGGCCCTAGACTCCGTTCTCTACGACACAGCCGAGGATGGCTAATCGGGTAGTACGGAAGATGCATTTTTCTTTGTTGTATGTGAGGTTGAGGGATTGGGCAGCTTGGAAGAACCTCTGGAGGTTGGCGTCATGGTCCTGCTGGTCATGGCACAAATGGTGACATTGTCCAAGTACGGGTATGTAGCCCGCAAACCGTACTGGTCCACCATTCGGTCCATTGTTCTCTGAAGGTCTCCGGTAGTGATGCCGAAGAGGACTCTGAGGAAGTGGAAGAGTCGGCCGGCTGCCTCAAAAGCAGTGTAGTGGCGCTCTTCCGGGCGGATTGGGAGCTGGTGGTAGGCCGACTTCAGATCGACCGTTGAGAACACATGGTACTGCGCGATCTGGTTGACCATCTCTGCTATGTGGGGGAGGGGGTACGCATCGAGTTGTGTGTATCGGTTAATTGTCTGGCTGTAGTCCGATTCTTTTCTCTGGTCCGGGCGACCATCACTTGCGCTCTCCAGGGACTGTTGCTGGCATCGATGATCCCTTCACTCAACAGTCGCTGGACCTCCGACTTGATAAACGTCATGTCTAGCAAACTGTACCGCCTGCTCCTGGTGGCGATGAGCTTACAGTCAGGAGTGAGATTTGCAAAGAGTGAAGGGGGGGGGGGGGGGGGGGGGAGGAGGAGACCTTGAGGGTCGCGAGGCTGCACACCGTGAAGGGGGGGGGGGGGGGCAAGGGTCCGCTGAACTGTAGGGTCAGGCTTCGGTGGTTACATTGAAAGTTCAATCCGAGCAGCAGGGGTGGGGGCGCAGAAGTGGGGGAGGACATAGAGCTTGAAACGAGTGTACTCTGCACCCTGAATCGCGAGATTGGCGATACAGTACCCCCGGATCTGAACCGAATGGGACAGGGAGGCAAGGGAGATTGTTTGGGAGGCTGGGTAGGTGTGGAGGGAGCAGCGCCTTACCGTGTTGGGATGGACTAAGCTCTCCGTGCTCCCGGAGTTGAAAAGACAGGGGGTCTCATGCCCGTTGACCCTGACGACCATCATGGAGTTCATCAGCTGTTTTGGCTGCGACTGGTCGAGGCTGACTGCGCCCAGCTGCAGGTAGTCTGTGTGGTCCGTGGGGTCACAAGATGGTGGCCCCCACGAGTTGCACGTGTCGGGCTGGGGCAAAGATGGCGATCAAGATGGCCACCCCCATCGGTTGCACATGTTGGTTGGTGCCGGGGCCGGCGACCAAGGTGACAACCTCCATGAGTCGCACGATGCCGATGATGCATCTGACGGGGACGTTCTGGACAGGCACGCAGCCGCGTTGCGAGGTCCGTGGGGCTGCGAGTCCATGGGTTGGGCCTGATGCGTTTTCGATTTCTGGGCCTTAGGCCGGCCCAGACTGACTCTAGCGAAGTGCCCCTTTTTCCCACAATCACTACACGTCGCTGTGCGGGCGGGCAGCGCTGCTGGGGGTGTTGACCCTGGCCACAGAAGTAGCACTGCGGTTCCCCGGATTGGGCTGGCAGACGCATGGCACAGGCACGCGACGTAGTCGGGTCCGACGGGGGCCACGACGAGTGTGTCCACGAGGTGTTCGGCAGGCTAACGGGGAACGCGCTGAGGTTCTGGTAGGCCACCTCTAGCGAGGTCGCTAGCTTTACCGTGTCCCACAGGTCAGAGGTCCCATTTTCCAGCAGGCACTGCCTGATATAATTCGAGCGGACCCCCGCCACGTAGGTGTCCCGGATCTGTGAGTTCATGTGTTCCTCCGCCGTCACATCTCGATAACTGCAGTTCCGCGCGAGTAGGGTCAGGGTTTCGAGATACTCGTCCAGCGATTCTCCGGCGCGTTGACGGCGAGTAGTGAGGAGGTGTCTGGCAAACACCTGATTTACGGGCTTCACGAAGTGTGTCTTGAGAGTTGCTCAACTCTCAATCATTACTGAGATTCGATGGCTCACCCGAGCGTGGAGGAGTCGAGGTAGGCCTCGAAGCATCGGAGCCAATGTTCGAATATTTCCTTGGCTTCGGATGGGTGGGCGTCGTGTTCGAGCCTGTCTGGCTTTAGAGCGGCTTCCATAGAGCTGTCTATGACAAATAAATTGATATACCTTCACTTCACAGTGAGGCAGAGAGAGCGAGTGAACAGTTGGCTTTATTAGTCATGAACTTGCCTCGCCAGAGTCAGTAGTACAGATGAATACGGCCCACAGGAGGCCGGCCTACATATGGCCCTGGTGTGTGCTGAGCCAGAGGCGGAGCCATACCGGGGTTACAGTACAGTACCTGGAAGCAGTCCATATCACCATGTCCAGTTCATAGGTCACAGGTTATGGTATCATGCATGCATTATGGTGAATACATTCACCACAGTAGGGGTACAGACTGTCGACAGGGTAGACTTCAACTTACTTTGGAGGCGGTGTGGCAGGAGGGCACTTTACTGAGCCTGCAGCAGCCAAAGTAAAAACATTTACCTTTAAGATCTTCAGTTTCCCCATCTTCTTTAAGCTGGTGTTAGCCTGGCAGGAACTATGGTGGTTTCCAGACTCGGGTTCAAGTTAAATTAAGTGACTGTGAAACTACCAGATTGCCATAAAAACGCAATTGCTTTACCTATGACCTTGAGGGAAGGAAACCTCTTACCTTAAGAAATATGGCTTACAAGTGACTCCAGATTCACAGAAATGTGGCCGACTCTTAACAGACCTCTGAAATGGTCTTGCAACCACTCAATTGTCACTGGCATCTTTACAAAGGCAATTAGAGTAGAGAGTCATAGAAATTTACAGCATAAGGAGACCCTTCAGCCCACTGTGTCTGTGCCAGCTATCAGTTCCTATCTATTCTAATCCCAGTTCCGTAGCCTTGTATGCCATGGCATTTCAAGTGCTCATCTAAATACTTCTTAAATATTGTGAGGATTCTCGCCTCTGCCACCCTTTCAGGCAGTGAGTTTCAGATTTCCACCACCCTCTGGGTGAAAAGGGTTTCCCTCAAATCTTCTGCCCCTTACCTTAAATCTACACCCCCTCATTATTGATCCCTCTCTTGCCCCTTACCTTAAACTGCACCCCCTCGTTATTGATCCCTCTACTAAGGGGAAACGTTTCTCCTATCTAACTAATCGCACGGTAGCACAATGGTTAGCCCTGTTGCTTCACAGTGCCAGGACGCAGGTTCGATTCCCGGCTTGGGTCACTATCTATGTGGAGACTGCACATTCTCCCAGTGTCTGTGTGGATTTCCTCCAGTTCCTCCCACAAGTCCCGAAAGACGTGCTGTTAGGTGAAATGTACATTCTAAATTGTTCCTTTGCGTACCCGAACAGGCGCCAGAGTGTGTGTTAACTAGGGGATTTCACAGTAACGTCATTGCAGTGTTAATGTAAGCCTACTTGTGGCACTAAGAAAGATTATTATTATGTTCCTCATAATCATGTGCACCTCAATCAGTCCCCCCTCAGTCTTATTTGCTCTAAGGAAAACAACCCCAGCCTAACCAGCCTCTCTTCATATCTGAAACGCTCCAGCCCAGGCAACTTCCTGGTGCTCTCTTCCGCACTCTTTCTAGCGCAATCACATCCTTCCAATAGTGTGGTGACCAGAACTGCACACAGTACTCTAGCTGTGGCCTAACAGGCATATTGTACAGCTCCATCATAACCTCCTGACTCTTATATTCTAAACCTCAGCTAATAAAGGCAATTTTCCCATATGCCTTCTTAACCACCTTTCTACCATCCTGCTGCCTTCAGGCATCTATGGACATGTACCCCAAGGTCCCTCTGGTCCTCTGTACTTCCTCGCTTCTTCCATTCCCTTGCCTTGTCAGTCTTCACTTTTCAGGGATGAACCATAAATGCTGGCCTTGCCAGGGGCAACACACATCTCTGAATGACTAAAAACACGTTGCTGCGGACCAGTGACATCACCAGACCACAATTAGCATATGTCAATTTGGACCAGACTGGCTTTTGAGCAGGCAGCTGAAACATTTGTCCAAGAGCATCTGTTCAAATCGAAGTCTGCTTGTGGCTATTTGGCAGGTGCATAACATGGGTCATAGTAAAAATCAGGCTACCAGGTTGCTACTGAGTGGGAGGGTTAAAACATTCGCCCGCATATGCACATATCAAAGTCAGCAGGATTGACCCTAATTCATGGGGGTAACATCAGATTTCTGCTTTGTACCTGTGGTCAACATGGAAGTCAGCTCTATTCTATTGCAAAGGACATAGGAAAGTGGTGCACATGCACCGGGAGATTAAATCCAGAGTGAAGGCTCTCACGTTTATCTGGCCAGCTCATCAAACAATTCATATTTACATTGTGTCTTTAACATAATAAAGCATTCGAAAATGCTGTGCGGGTCCGTTATTAAGCCAAATATGACAGCGAGGTGAAATGCCTTTGGTCAAAAGGATGAGCTTTAAGAGGTGTCTTAAAGGAGGGAAACAAGATGGAAAGGCAGCGAGGTCTAGGAAGGGAATTCCAGCACTTTGGACCTTGGTAACTGAAGACACAATCGCCAATGGAGGCGTGACTAAAATTGGAGATGTTCAAGAAGTTAGGATTGCAGTGGCACAGATACACTGGAGTGTAGTGGGGCTGGTGGTGATTACTGAGACAGGGAGAGGCAAGACCATGAGGGATTTGAAGGCAAGGATGAGAATTGTAACATCAAGACATTGCTTGACCAGAAGCCAGTTTAGGCCACAGGTGATAGGTGAACCAAATCAATGGAAGCCTAAGTAGCCCCACCCAATCTCAAATTTTGTGCCTTATTTCGATCAACTGCCACTCACTCATAGACACTCAATCTCTGCATTGACGTTCAACAAATTTCTGATTATTTTGATTGAAATTTTTATCCTTTGGGTGCCTTTTCAATCAATGCAGTGAAGAATTAGTTGTTCAAAAGCCCCAAGTGGCCTCAAAGTCAATAGGTTAAAGGGAAAAAATGAACATAATACTCTTGCTCCATGTTCTGTCAAAACTGTAATCACCAGTTGTGCACTCTGCGTTGACCTACTTATTATTTTTATTCCCATCAAAGCAAGATTTTGAGTCAGAAAAAAATATATATATACTTTCATCCCAGAAGTACAAAAGGTCTACCCCATAAGAGTCTTCTCAGAAACAAACCTGAACTGAATGATGAACAGAGCCTCATAGCAAGTGTTTTTTCCCTCCCCCATTCCTAGTTAAGGCAACACAGTTTGCGCTTCCAGTTATTCACTGGTTTCTCCTGCTGAGATTAGAGTTCTGAAACAGTTTGTTTCAGCATGATTGCCTCATTTTACAATACTGAATCTGAATACAACATCAGTTTACGTCAGAATTCATGCAAATTAACATGAACACAGATTTCAACTTTACCTGTGGTCTAAGATTCTGTGACATGCACTAAACCTCACACAATGAACATCTGCTTAGGTACCACTGCCACTGCCTAATTTACTCAAGTGGACTGTTTCAAGTCCCAAATCCATTGCGCCTGGCCTTTCTTTCCTGCTTAGTATTGTTCACAATCTTCTCCTCTTGGTTCAACATAGCAATCCAATATCATACCATAATTAAGCAAATTTGTACAGGAAATGTAACTGGATTTCCAGACGAGAACAAATATTTTTCTGACTAGCACAAATGTCCTTCTCCTCTGAATCATTTCTGCCTAAATGTCAACACGAGAAACAAGAAGGCAACAAACTGTGATTTAATTTACCAACACGACCAAACTATTTTCTATTTTTATAGAGAAACTGTCATGTTTTATATTCATCCCTGAAGGGTATGTACACATTTATGTCTACGTTTGGGTCACAGAAAAAATAATTGATGCTGACAGTAAATTGAATAATGCTTGTCTCAATGGTGAACTGTTATAAATCTCCCAGTCATATGCAGATGATAATCTTGGTTACTTTCCCCGCCAAATCTTCTGATTGGACCCTTGGTCTCGCATTCATTTGAGCTGGTTTAGCTCACTCGGCTAAATCGCTGGCTTTTAAAGCAGACCATGCAGGCCAGCAGCACGGTTCGATTCCCGTACCAGCCTCCCCGGACAGGCGCCGGAATGTGGCGACTAGGGGCTTTTCACAGTAACTTCATTGAAGCCTACTCGTGACAATAAGCGATTTTCATTTTCATTTCATTTCATGAGGATTTTTACCCTAAGTTAAGATGGTCACCACGGCAGAAACAAACAACACACATTCATCTTTCAGGTGGGACATTAAGCTGAGGCTCCGTCCGCCTGTTTGGGCACATGTAAAAGATCCCCATGGCATGAGAAGGTTGGGGGGGGGGGGGGGGGGGGGGGGGGAGAGAGAGAACACAGTAAAACTGGGAAATGACTGGTTCTGGTTGAACTGGTCTTGCATGCCTGAACATGGAACTCCAGTAACACTGTTCACAATGCTACTGGGTTTTCGCAATTTTTAATTGTTTTTTCCTTCAAGAGCTGGGGGAGTTATCCCATGTATCTTAGCAGATATTTATCCCTCAAATCGGGTGGCATGGTGGTGCAGTGATTAGCAATGCTGTCTCACAGCGCTGAGGAACCGGGTTCAATCCTGGCCCAGGGTCACTGGCCGCGTGGAGTTTGCAATTTCTCCCCGTGTCTGCGTCAGGCTCACCCCCACACCCAAAGATATGCAGGGTGGGTGGGTTGGCCACACTAAACTGCCCCTTAAAAAGAATTCGCTCTCAAATCAACATCTCAGAAAAAAAGGCAGATTATCTGGTCATCATCACATTATTGTTTGTTGCGAGTTTGCTGAGCACATTTTAACTGCCATGCTTCCTGCATTACAACAGTGACTACACTTCAAAAGAAAGCACTTCATTGGCTGTAGCCACACTTTCAGGCATCTGGTAGTCATGAGCATGCTACAGAAATGCAAGTCTTTCTTTTTAATACTGAAGGTACACAAAGTCAACATGTAGCAGGGAGAAATGAAGATTCAGGAGTGAATAAAGCATTTGTACAGTTACAAATTATGCTTTTTCTACCAAATAGCATTTTTGAGAATGTTTATACTGAAACATCCGATAGTTCAATAGTTGAATATATGACATCGGTCTGGTGCTGAGCACGACAGCTGACACCGGTGTCCTGGGTTTGATGTTTGGTTTACGACTAGTTTTGCCAATCACAACCCCACAAAAAGGGAAGGGGGGGGGGGGGGTATCTGATTCTAATCTTGCTGCTGAATTATGTCCAGACATCTAGTCGGGAGGACAGGATTCAGCTGAGCTTTGCGGCTCCTCAGCTTAAATAATTGGTGCCTCAAGGCTGTTTTAGAGAGGTGCCTATAGTCTTCAATTGTTCTATGCGTGATTGTGAGAGTCTGGAATCTGTTCTATGCTCACTGTGCTTGATGGTGCAGTCTGGGTGTGGAATCAGAGCCAAGTAAACAGACGCTATTGCGGCAACTACCTTAAACTGCTTCATCAATAACCATCCTTCCATCATAAGGTCAGAAGTGGGGATGTTTGCGGATCACTACACAATGTTCAGCACCATTCACGACTGATCAGATAATGAAGCAGTCCATGTCCAAATGCGGCAAGACTTGGACAATATCCAGGCTTGGGCTGACAAGTGGCAAGTTACATTCGCACCACACAAGTGCCTACATTGTAGGAATGTCCATTTCCTACAAGAGAGGATCTAACCATCGCTCCTTGACATTCAATGACATAATCATTGATGAATCCCCCCACAATCAACATTCTGGGGGTTACCAATGATCAGAAACTGAACTGAACTAGCCACATTAATACTGTGGCTACCAGGGCAAGTCAACGGCTAGGAATCCTAAGGACAGTTGACTATCCTTTACTCATATGTTATGCAACATCTTGCCGTGTGATCAGCTGGAAAGGTAACTGTTCCAGTAACATCCTACAAAGTAATTTGAGGCTCTGGATCCCTGTTCAAATTTTATTTCTTTTTTAAAAATAAATTTCGGTGAACACGATCGTGGTGGTCAAGCTGCCAGGACCCTCGGGACACACCGACTTGGAGTCTCCGGTCGATGCTGCATGTGTCCGACTCACCTCCTAACCCCCCCCCCCCCCCACACTGCAAAGCCTGTCCACCATCTACAAGGCACAATCAGGTGTGTAATGGAATACCCTGCACTTGTCTGGATGAGTTCCAACAACACTCAAGAAGCTTGACACCATCCAGGACAAAGCAGCTCGCTTGATTGCTCCCCCTTCCACAAACATTCAAATCCTCCACCACCGACAGACAGTGGTAGTCGTGTGTACCATCTAAAAGATACACTGCAGTAACTCACCAAGGTTCCTTAGACAGCACTGTCATGATATGCAAACATGCAGATAATGATGTACAGACAGGCAGCTAATGAACATAGGACATGACCAATGAGCAGGCAGGGCACTCAGGGGTGGTATCTCACTAGAAAAGGCATGAGGCACTCACACTCCGCCTCTTTCCACTGATGAATATCTACAGAGTGAGTCAGGGTGTATGTACAGTATCACACCTCCAGCACGTAGCTAAGAGCTAGTCTGGTCCAGTCAGACAGAGTAACCACACTTAGGTTAGCAGAGAGTCGAACTCATAGAGAACTGTGCTAACTGTGCTACTGGTTCGATAAATCAGATTGAACTAACTTCAAGGTCTGGAGTATCTTTTGGTCAAAGCTGCATCCAGTTGTTAACCCAGAGTACATAACACATCAAGCACCTTCCAAAGCCATGACCACAACTATCTAGAAGGACAAAAGCAGATACCTGGGAACCCCACCACCTGGAGGTTCCCCTGCTAGTCACTTACCACCCTGATTTGGAAGTATATTGCTGTACCTTCACTGTCGCTGGGACAACATCCTGAACTCCCTCCATAACAGCATGGTGGGTGTCCCTACACCACAAGGACTGCAGCTGTTCAAGAAAGCAACACACCACCACCTTCTGAAGGGAACTAGGGATGGGCAATAAATGCTGGCCTAACCAGCAACGCCCACATCCCGTAAATGAATTTTAAAAAACTACTAGAAGCTAGAACTGGAATGCGCATGCTACAAACATTTTGAGATTGCAAAGACATGTAAAAACTCTGCAAATAAAGTTCTTACCAACATCAAAACTACAGTCATCTCTGCATTGCCATGAGCTATATGAAATATACAACAGTGTCCATGTCTTGGCAGATAGTTGAATAATGGTTGAGGGATGGGTATTTCTGCTGTAACATTTTGCACCTTGATACGATATGATGATATGTGATGATACTGTATCTGAGTTATGCTATTTATTTGCATCTTATCCTAAGGTTTCTGACATAAACAGAATTTAAACATTTGAAAACAACCACCATGCTATCTTTTTTAAAATTAATCAAAGGACCCGGTCTAATGTTTGACAACACATTACTGAAAATATGCAATGACATGACTTATTGAAAGAACTGGGATGGGATTCACCATTCCTAAGACTACGTGTTGACGGCAGGGCAGGATTCGTGGGCTTCCACGACAGCAAAGCTGGTGCCACAGCTGGATGGATTCAGCTGGAGGGGCTGACAGCTGTGTCAAATGGAACACAATCGATTCCACAATCGATGTGGGATTCGCCGGGTCCGTGATTGACACTCGGAAGGCTGACAAGCTACGGCCGCACATACACATTACACTCTCCAAACACACTTCCCAGCCAACAAGGTGGCCCTGGTTGCGCTGGAGCACGCCCTTCCTGCTGATGGGTCAGTTGGGGCTATCCACCCTGACCCCACAGCCCACCTCTTGGCCACTCCCTGCTACTCCCCCAACCCTGGCAGAAGCACCCCGGCCCACGGCATGACTTTCAGCAAACTATGGCGATGTTGGACACTTTCCATGGCCCCTCTCTCTCCCTCAACAGCCACGCGCCTGTTTCATGATTTTTAAAAGCACAGGTGAACTTTGCCATAGGGAATTCGCCCCAGTGGTGGCAGAGCATCACGGAGGCCCTGGAGAATAACAGATCAGGCCCACTAATGATATGTCAACGGGGTTTACTGTACATACGTTCTGGAATGCATTGACGCTGCTGTCGAGGCATTGGAGAATTGCGATTTAGCGTCAAATCGGTGCCGGCCGCGATTTCGGTGTCAAAACCAATTTTCCGCCCAATCATGTTTTCCGATTCCCCACGCTTGGTCTATAATCATGTGCATATTGACGCCTTTGTGCACAGAATAAATAGAAGAGGCATCCAATTCAGAAAACAGCATTTCAAGTTAGTAAATGAATTAAGTAGAATAGACATACGCATTTCTAACATAATTTGGCTAAACATGGGCTCATGAATCTAAGCACTGTTCTTTAATGTGCCAGATAAAGTGTTTATGGCAGTCACACCAGGCCAGGTAAAACTGTACTATCTAAGCACATGGATGTTAGGCCATTTCCTTCAGACTTATTAGCAGACGAGTTGAAAAACGTTTAATACTTCCTTGTCTAAATTGTGAAAATAATTTAGATTTGAAAAACAAAAATTAAATATCGAGCTGTTAAGTGAGAAGTTTTACAAAACCGTTTGGAGCTTAACAAAATCTGGCTCTTTCTCTGGACTATTTCTATGCGCAACTTAAAAAGATACTCACAGGGCACAAACACTGAAGTACTAATTTTAGGTTAGGAACCTTGCTTCAATTCAGCTTTGCCACAATTCAAAACTTTCAAAAAATATGCTACAGTTTTTCAGATACAATGCTGTCTGATTTTGAACGTACACACGCATCTCAGTAGTAAAGGGGCTCAGAAATATTTTCTCTGGCGTTATCAAATGTAACATTTGGGTTAAGGAGATCACTATTTTATTCAGCTTAATTATATTTTCACTGTCAACTCAGCAAATATAGCTGAATCTCTTGTGACCTTAATTCCACTTTTCTACTTTAAACCCCCCCCCCCATAACCTTGGCTGCCATATTCATTGCAAATCAGTCGAACAACTTCACAGCTAGACCCGCAGTATGCCTTCCTCAAAGCTGGTTAGAATGCAAAATTATCAGGCAGTAAAAGAACACCGAAAGAATAGTGCTCAAGGAGCCAGAAAAGCAAAAAATAATAATAATAAGCAGCCTGCATTGAAAAAAAGGAAGCCCAACATTTATACAGTACTTTTCATGACCACCAGACATCTTAAAAGCTCTTTACAGCCAAGGAAGTACTTTCTGAAGTCAGACACTGCAGGAAACACATCAGCAAATATACACCTAGAAAACTCCCACAATGTGAAAAAGGCCAGATAATCTGTTTGCTGTGATGTTGATGGAGCGATAATTTTTAAAAATTATTTCATATTTGACGTGAGTATTGCTAGCAAGGCCAGCATTTGTTACCATCCTTGAGAAGGCATAGCTCAGCTGCCTTCTTGATGCCAGTGGCCAGGACATGGAGGATGACTCCCCTGCTCTTCTTCAAAATAGTGCCATTGGATCTTTTACATTGAAGCAAGTTCTGGCCTTGGTTAAGGCACCTCCGACAGTGCAGTGATCCTCCAGTATTGTACTCCAATGTCAGCCTTGATTTTTTTTTTAAAAACTCACGCACCCTGGATTGGGACTCGAACCTGGAATCTTGTGACTCAGGAGGTGAGAGTGCTACCCACAGAACCATTGTTGATTTCTAATTAATCACCTATTGTTGAAATATTTCAATAGCTCAAGCACTAGCAAAGAGGCTCCGCAGACTCAATGGCAAGAATGAATGAATATAATTTAGAAGTAACTTCAATTTTAACAATACTTTCAAATTAAGGGTAAGACAGGCAGAAGTGAATTTGGTTGGCCTCTTGGAAAAATTGGCACCTCCTGTGCTGGACAAATAAATGCTCTTTTTTAGTACAACCACATTTTCCTCAATGCTTTTAATATAAAACAAGGACATTTTATATTTTGCAGTAGGATTAAAATATGTAATATTTTTGAGTTATCATGTTGTGGAAGTTCCCATTGCCAACTAAAAACCGTACAACAAAATAAATTGTTCAATACAAAGAGAGAGACTTCAGATGAAAAGTAACATGGTCATTTTATTACACATGAAAGTTGAATGAACTTTCTTGAACATTGCATGATCTGACGGAAAGAAATGCATATCAACATTAAGGCAGACAACCAACGCAACACAAATGATTGTTTTTTCAAACGTAGCACGGCAAAATGTCTGGATCAGAATTTAAATACTGAATACAAGAAGAAAGACAAAACTGATATTATGGCAGCTGGTGGAATTTAAATTCAATTAACAAAATCTACAATTAAAAACTAGTCTCAGTAACAGTGGTCATGAAACCATTGTTGAATGTCGTAAAAACCTATCTGCTCCTTGAGGGAAGGAAATGTGCCATCTTTACCAGGTCTGGCCTACATGTGTCTCCAGACCCACAGTAGTGTTGTTGACTCTTAACTGCCCTCTGAAACATCCTAGCAAGCCACTAAATTAAAGGGCAATTAGGGATGGGTAACACATATTGGCTTTGCCAGCGATGTCCACATCCCATTAAAGATTTTTCGAAACTCCTGTGACTGTGCTGACACCGTGTGAATCACATATGTGACAACGATGTAGCTCATACTTCATGATAATGTTTTAGAGGTAAAGTTTAGTTTTGGGAAGTTTAAAGATTAGCTGTAGAAAATGGAATTAGTGCAAGATCAAGTCTGTAAAGGTTTAAACAAGGCTGGAAGATTCACCTAGCTTCAGCTTGAGGGAAGGGTCTCCAGGGTAACCCTCGGTGAAAAGTCAGTCCTGGGATTAGACAGAAAGGAAAAAGGAAGCAGATCATCAAGATTGGGGAATAGATTTGTCCTGGCTCCAAGGGAATGGAGTGACCACTTAAGGGACAGAGCAAAGTATAACAATGGTGTGGTATTGTTGGCAATGTTCAAAATCAGATGGGGAAATATTTCAGTAGTTTAGAGTATAAGCTGCCTAAAAAGTCAATGCTGCTTTTAGTTTGTTTGCTATAGTAAGTCTTAAAACATGAAATCTTGCCGTTTGATGCTTTCCAGTCAGACACTAAATAGCTTCCTAAAAATCATTGGTCTCTAAAGGGATTGGAATGAGATTGTGAGGGAATCTGGAAGGAATCTGGAACCAAGGGGATAGTTTGAGAGTAACAGATCACTCATTTAACACAGAAGTAAGGAGGAATTTCTTCTCTCAAAGGTTCATGAATATTTGGAATGCTCTGCCTCAGGCAGCAAGAGAGGCTGTGTCATTGAATATATTGAAGGCTGAAACTGACAGATTTTTGAACAGACAGAAGGTACAACTGAAGCCAAGATCGGATCAACCATAATCTTACTGAATGGCGCTGTAGGCTCAAGAATCATAGAATTTACAGTGCAGAAGGAGGGCATTCGGCCCATCGAGTCTGCACTGGCCCTTGGAAAGAGCACCCTACTGAAGCCCATGCCGCCACCTTATCCCCGTAACGCAGTAACCCCACCTAACCTTTTGGACATTAAGGAGCAATTTAGCATGGCCAATACACCTAACCTGCGCATCTTTGGACTGTGGGTGGAAACCTGAGCACTTGGAGGAAACCCACGCAGACCCAGGGAGGGTGTGCAAACTCCACACAGACAGTTACCCAAGGCTGGAATTGAATCCGCATCCCTGGAGCTGTGAGGAAGCAGTGCTAACCACTGTGCCACAGTGCCGCCCCAAGGAGCCATATGACCTACTGCTGCTGCTATTTATTATGTTTTGTTCTTATGAGTAACAATCATTTCACTTTCACAATCACGTTAAGCATTTTGTTAACCAGTGTCTATTATGATAGGAAGAGAACAGATGTTTAAACGTTTGCACACAAATGATTACACGTTTTTGAAGTGCTGTTGCAGTAAAGTGAAACCAAATTATTCTTGCACCTAAAAGTAATGGGAAATTCCTCAAATATTAAGAGTATGTCATTTTTTCATGTTTGATTTTGACCACGAGCACACAGATACTTTAAAGCTACATTCCTTGCAGGAGAATTGTATAATTACAGATGGGGCGGGATTCTCCGACCCCCCCCCCCCCCCGGGTCGGAGAATTGCTGGGGGCGGCGTGAATCCCTGCCCCGCCGACCACCGAATTCTCCGGCACCGGAGATTCGGCGGGTGCGGAAATCGCACCGCGCCGGTCGATGGCCGCTCGCAGAGGCTCCCCCGGCGATTCTCCAGCCCATGATGGGCCAAAGTCCCACTGGTTCTTTGCCAGTCCCGCCGGCGTAGATCAGACTAGGTCCCTTACCGGTGGGACCTGGCGGCGTGGGCAGGTTCCGGGGTCCTGGGAGGGGCGCGGGGCGATCTGGCATGGGGGGGGTGGCCTGGCCCTTGATCGGGGCCTGTGCCGTGGGGGCACTCTTTTCCTACGCGTCGGCCGTGGCAGCCTCCGTGATGGCCCCCCTGCGCATGCGTGGGGATGATGTCAGCAGCTACTGAAGCTCCCGCGCATGCGCGGACTTTCGCCGGCTGGCAGAGTCCTTTCGGCCTCGACTGGCGTGGCGCCAAAGGCCTTCCACGCCAGCCGGCGGGGCACAAACTACTCCGGCGACGGCCTAGCCCCTGAAGGCGCGGAGGATTCCGCACCTTTGGGGCGGGCCGACGTCGGAGTGGTTCACGCCACTCCGTCCCGCCGGGACCCCCCCACCCCGCCGGGTACAGGAGAATCCCGCCCATGGTGTCACTGTATTCCATAATTATACATTGATGGACAAAGTTAATACATCACAATATGCACCATGTGTGGTTTTAATTATGTTACACACCACTATCAGATTAATTACCTATGCTATTATACCTTAGCTGAACTCATGACACTTGGAAAAAGAAACAAATTTGAAAATAATATTTTCAGCACATCTTCTCAGTTGTGGTGGGAATTGAGGCCCTTGTTGCTGTGTGCAATAAGCCATTGGAGGCTTGTCTTTTATGGTTAAAATGTTATCGGAGCCTCTCCATGTTGCACGAACCTGTGCCATCCAATAAAGATTTATTGCTGAAACTTTTGTTGTTTGGGTGACGTATTATTATAAGTATTATTACTCATCTTGTAAATAGGACATGCTTCTTCCACTCTGCGTCAGTGGTGGAGGAAGTGAATGTTTAAATTGCTGGATTGGTTGCCAGCCAAGCCGGCTGTTTTGTTCTGGATGGTGTTGAGCTTCTTGAGTATTTTTGTTGCTGCACTCATCCAGGCAAGTGAGGAATATTCCAACACACCCCTAACTTGTGTCTAGTAATTAGTTGTCAGGCTTTGGGGAGTCAGGGGGTGGGTTAATCTCTGCGGAATTCCCAGTATCTGACCTGTTCTCGTGGCCACAGTATTTATATGGCTGTTCCGGTTCAGTTTCTGGTCAATGGATTTTGTTAGTGGAGACTTCAGTGAAAAATAGATGGCAATATATGTGTAGCATTCCTAGTGCTGCATACAGATTGTGGTGATATGCATGTACACATCAATGTATATAGTTGTTTATCAATGTATACAGTTATCGGTATGACCACCAACCAGCAGATTGCGATAGAGTTCTACCATGTGACGTGAGACACCCGCCAGTTGGTAGTAAGTCGTACAAGAGGATGGTCGCACTTAAGAGTAGCTCCAGGAGAATTCACTGAATGAATTTAGTAGCCACCGTCTGTATTCTAGTTCATTAGTTATCTTTCCAAGTGTTTGTTAATAAATAATCTTTCTAGTTAAATAACTAGATAGAACATAGAACAGTACAGCACAGTACAGGCCCTTCAGCCCATGATGTGCCTGTTCTGTGTACATCATTACCATCGTCAAAACATAGAACACAACACAGATCACTTTCACTAAGTATGGGGTCCAGGGATTAGCCCACTTCAAGAGCATTTCCCAATACATACATGTATCTTTAAACAAACATAGAATCAAAACTTGAGACTGAAATAGCAAGTCAAGACATTTTGGGCGATTCAAGTAAGGGTCGTTTTAAGTGATAATTTAACCCAAAGCAAAACAGTACAAGACTTATCCACAATAATAAAATATACAATTAGTTTTCATGAAACCAAGTTCAATGAGAAAAATGCAGCAACATTAGGAAACTTCTAATTATGCTTGTTCTTAACAGGGAAGCTTTTGAGGGTTTTTTTATTACTCTAAAACAAGAAACTGCGATACGTTTAGTTTAATTTATATAAAACACATTTTGTGTTACAAGATTCATAACATAATCTAATCAATACAAACCATACAGGAAACATGTAAGAAATTATAGAAAAGGGTGATAAAGATTAAATTGAAAAATACTTTTCAGAGCCCTTCAAGTCTTCCCAGATTGTGCACCTTCAGAGCTCTGAGGGCAATTGAGTGATCCGATTCCAGGCCTCCAACAGTGCTAGCAATAAGATGTAACACCAGGTTAGAGTTCAACAGGTTTGTTTTGAATCACTAGCTTTCACCTGAGGAAGGAGCAGTGCTCCGAAAGCTAGTGATTTGAAACAAACCTGTTGGACTTTAACCTGGTGTTGTAAGACTTCTTACTGTGCTCACCCCAGTCCAACGCCGGCATCTCCACATCATAGCAATAAGATGGTGATTGTCCCTATGTGTTTGGATGCTTTTAGGTGGGCAACTACTTTCCTAACGTTACATAGGTAAAAATCCTCACCGCACTAGGGCAGCACATTGGCACAGTGGTTAGCACTGCTGCCACACGATGCTGAGGTCCCAAGTTCGATCCCGGCTCTGGGTCACTGTCCATGTGGAGTTTGCACATTCTCCCCATGTTTGCGAGGGTTTCGCCCACAGAACCCAAAGATGTGCAGTGTAGGTGGATTGGCCACGCTAAATTGCCCCTTAATTGGAAACAAATGAATTGGGAACTCTAAATTTTAAAAACAAAAATCTTCACCACATGGGGAATCAAAGCCAGAAACAGCATGCTTCCATCAACAGCACTGGCACTACAATGAACAGTGCAAAACATTTGTTACAAGTGCAATCTAATAGTACAATGGCATTTATTGGACAAACAGAATAAATGAAGATTTCAGAGTTGCTCATGAAGCTCTCCACAGGGAAACATTAATAAAAAAAATTGCTACCTTTCACTAGTTCCAATGGAGAACAATGTGCGCTAGTTTCTCCCAGGCTTCAAAAGAACAAACATAATTAAAATAGTTTTCTGTTGACATTATATTTTTCTTGTTTGCTTTAAGTTGAATTTATAAAATTATATTATATCTTTTTTAATATCAATAGGTCTTGCCCCCTTTGGCTTTGGGTTAAATTAGCACTTCAAATGATCCTTACTTGCATCTTCCGAAGTAATTTTCTTTTGCAAACTCCCTAAGGAAAATAACACAAAATTGAATCTTTAACAAAACGCATTCAATATTCCACTTTTTCTTACATTGTTACAACAGATTAGTTAGAAAAACCTTGTATTGGTTGATAAGCTTTGGCTGAAAGGAGTTTTTGAGCATGTTAATCATCATTGGCTCTATTCATGGAGAACCTACAGTGTAGGATCCCTGGTGGGAATTAGGGGCGGGATTCTCCGACCCCCCCCGCCGGGTAGGTGAATCGCCGTGTTCGGCATGAGTCTCGCCCCCACCGTCCTCCTAATTCTCCTGCCCTCCCCCCCAAAAAATTTGCCCCGGAGTGAGTCGCGCCGCCCCCCTCGGAGAATGGCGGGGTCCAGCGCGACTCAATGGGCCCCGGGGCTGACCGAATTCTCTGGCCGCAATAGGCCGAAGTCCCGCCCATTCTTTGCCGGTCACGCCAGCGTAAATTAGAGTAGGTCCCTTAGCAGCGGGACCTGGCGGTGTGGGCGGGCTCCGGGGTTCTTGGGGGGTAGCGGGGGGGATCTGTCCCCGGGAGGTGCCCCCATGGCCTGCGGTCGGGGCCCACCAATCCGCGGGCAGGCCTGGGCCATGGGGCACTCTATTGTTCCGCACCGGAGGCCGTGGTCCTCTGCCATTCCCGGTGCGGAAACGATTCCCTCTGCGCATATGCGGGGATGATGCCAGCATGCGCTGACTTGCGCCGGCTGGCGGAGGCCCTTTGGCGGCAGTTGGCATGGCGTCAAACCCCTTCGCTGCTTGTTAGGTGAATTCGGGGACATTCTGAATTCTCCCTCAGTGTACCCGAACAGGCGCTCGAGTGTGGCGGCTAAGGGGATTTTCACAGCAACTTAATTGCAGTGTTAATGTAAACCTATTTGTGACACTAATAAAGTTTATTATTATTAACTCTGGATTCTCCTACAAGTGGAAACATTGGGGACAATTTTAACACCCTCCTTGTCTCCACCCCAAAATCAGGTACGTTTGGAGCAGGTGGCAAGCAAAAATGCAAAACACCTCAAATCTAAAAGCAACCTGCCTTGAATCCACCATCCTCCATTTTCAAACAGGGGAAGGCCTGGGGTGTGATCAACTATTCTACTTCTAGAGGGCAGGCAGCTCATTTAAATATTTTACTGATGCTTCTTGCCTCCGATTTCTTTCTTGGTCCAGCTTTAATGCTGGCTAGCAGGGTCACACGGGCTTCAGGAGATCAGTGTGACTCTGTTTTGCATATTCTCTAGTGCTTCTGTGCTGTTCTTAAGTATCAAGATCAGAACAGTGGAAGGTACTCTAAATATTGCCAAACCTGAATACAAGTTCTGTACTCCTAGAAATAAATCCCTGTGCTTTATTAACATTTATAATTGCTTTACTGACCTGTGATTCTACTTCACATTATTTATTCACTTAATCTCTTAATTCCTACACTCCTTTCTCCCATTCAGTTTCTCATTTCCTGAGGCATGGATCATACTTCTGTTTTTCCTACTACAGTGTATTACCTCACATTTAGCTATGTTAACATTAGCTTGACACTTAACTGTTCAGTTTGCAAGTTTTCCAATGTCTTCCTGTGCTATGGTGTATTCTTCCTCAGTGTTAGCTCTGGTTTCAGTCTAGGATGAGATCATTTTAAGATTGAGTTTTTTTTTTCCCCAATTCCAAATCATTAATGTATATAATGAAGAACAGCGACTCCAACACACTCCTTGCGGAAGACCACTTACTACCTTCATCCAATCTGAATATTATACTTACCTCTACTCTGTGCTTTCTATAGTCAACTGCCATTCAGCTATGACTCCACATGTCCTAATCTTTGACGTGAGCCTATTGTGTGCTATCTTATTGAAGGCCCTCTGAAAATCCAAGTACAAGACATCTACAGCATTATCCTTGTATACTCTTTCCATGACCTCTTCAAGCATTGTCAGGTTGATTAAGCATTACTTGAACTTTTGGGATCAATGCTCACTTTTCAAAAATATATTCGAGTCCATATCAATTATTTTGGTATAGATTCCAGTGTTATTTTATTACTGGCATTAAGCTGATTGATCTACAGTTCCAGGTTTTGTTCCATCCCCATTTTTGTACACAGAAACAACATAGGGGCGATTCAGTGACCCCATTGCACGCAACGTGGATCTGCATGCAATGGGTGAATCGCACGTGAGCCCCAAATCGGGCTCCGCGCCGAGCTGATTGCAAGTTACTCAAGTTGTTCTGACCGGCGTGATCTGCACTTCGCCCTCGCTGGGCGAGATCCATATCTGAATATTTACACGAGCTGTTAGTTCAATACCTGGATGCCACTCCGGATTCACCCGGCTCCCGGAACTTGCCAGCCGCACCTGGGAGACCTCGTCAGGGCGGCGTTTAGCACAAACGTGGACCACTCATGATGGCACCAGGGTGGGTCTCCAGGCCATTGGAAACCCCTGGGTGGTCATGGACAGGGCAGGAAGGCACACTGGCACTGCCCTTGGAATCTGGGGTGCCTGGCAATGCCATCCTGATGCTACCAATGTGCCCAGGTGGTACTGCCCTGGTGCCCAGGTCATTGTGCCAGGGTGCCCAGATGGCAGTGCCAGGGTGCCCAGGTGGCAGCTTGGCACTGCCAGAGGTCGGACCCGGGAAAGGGGGGTGGGGGGGGGGGGAGTTGCCAAGTCTCTACTTGGGGGTGATGAGGGGTTACAAGGGGCCTCTGCAAGGTTGGAGGGGTGTCAATAAAGTGGGAGGGGGGGGGGATGAAATAAATCTCTCTAAGTGCAGCCTCAGCGGGGGAGACTCCCCAAGGTCAAGAAAATTGTAAATTGCCGTTGGATAGAGGGATCTTTCTCGCTGCTGCAGCCACCGAGAAGCACCATGTTAAATGCACCATTCAGGGGACATTAACTTCAGTCCGCTAAACCACACTCGTTATTTGAGCTCTGATACAATCCCCTCTTCAATCAAGCTCTTTTTTCATATGTGAACTACTGCTTCTTTTATCTCTTCCCTAAATTCCCCTAAGTATACATGGGTTTTTATCCTCTTTTAGTTTTGTTGATATGGCAATTATTTTCTCCTCAAGGGTTTTAATATTCTTTTTAAGCTCATCCTTTATTGATGCGCCCATTTCTTTATATTTTTTCCATAAAAATGGAGTTGCAGTAGCTATTCAACTTTGGCCATTTCTGTCATTACCTGGGAGTTTATCTTGTTCATCCTCTACCGGTCTCATCCCTACTTTAACTTTCCTTTCATTATATATGCATCTATTCACCACTTTATTATTTCTTTGTATATTACTTGATAATTTGATTTTGTAATTTCTCATTGCCTTCTTGACATAGCTACTTTTATATCAGAGTACACCCAGAACCACTCAATTTCTATGCAAATCTAGTTGCAGACTTGGCTGGCCCGAGTTCACCAATGTGATCAGCGTCAGGTACTATACTGTAGAGTACTAAATGTGAAGTAAGACCTCATTATTGTACATGCCACCAGAAATTATAAAATGGAAACCAATTCATCTTTGAACTTTGACCCATTGTACTCTAACAGCAACTGAGACTGGTTTGGTTATTAATCCAGCACCAAATTTGCTTTACAATGATAGCTAGAAGTCACTTCAGCATGTCATTCGAATGCCTGTCTCAAGGCCAGCTTATGCAATTGTAACAAGATTCATTCTGGCCTTAGAATTCCTTCCTAAACAGCAAAGCAGTTTTTAAAACAGATCTCAATTCAAAATCTAACCTGCTGTTTTGAGAAATAGCTACTTAAAAAAAAACAATCATTGCTATAAATGTTTAAAAAGAGCTGCCCTGAATTAAGGCATCATTACTGAGATTGCCACTCCAAGAGCCATTTTCTAGTGGGCGTCAGTGATGGTTGGATCAAAAGCACGAGTTCTGGTTGATATTTCTTTCCCTAAACTGAGTAGAACTGCTACTATTATCTCAGCTGAGACTATGTACCTCAACATGTCAATAGCTCTACTTATACCATTCTACATGCAGGAAGTCAGGTAAACTTTAAGTTCTTGATTTTAGATATACAGTCAATTTTGTGGACTCAAAGTCAGCATCTGAGATGCTTATGGGGGTCTCACTGATCTACAGTTTCATTTCCTTTTCATGATATCGCAAACAACAAATTGACTAATAGAAATAAGAACATTGGAATTGCCTGCATACATCATCAGTGATTAGAAGAAATGGGAATATAAACAACACCAACGTTAATGCACTGTATTTTCATAAAGTTGCCTCTATTACAAGAAGAGTCGTTCAATGAATTATAGCAATTATCAATTTAGTATTCTAAAAATAATAACCAGCAATGAGCCACTATAGTAATTATAATGAGGCGCTCCTGACTGTAATTTGTTAGGTGGGAAATGTTGCATGAAGAGCAGGTTTTAAGTTAAAATGCTGTGAACTCCAACGTTATGAACTGGACTGAACTGAATTTATCGAAAAAGCTTTGTAGATTGCTTAGTAGCTCAACCTAAAGGTCAGTTTATGGTGTAGTGTACAAGTGACTGACCCATGGCACTGGTTTCTTGCTCAAACATTCAAATTAATTTTAATCTTACATTCACAATTGCATTTGTTTAGGACACTCAGGTTAGATGGCAGTCACTGAGGGGGAAGATGCTTTGTCTATTTCTGTCCTTTTGCAAATAATCTTGACACTCTGGTGGTACCCATGCTTTGTAACAGTCTTTCAAACAATAACCCATGGACTTGCCAGAAACTGACGTTTCCTGTCAGCTAATATCACTGTGCAGGAGTGTACATTCAGTCTCGTTTTGAAATGATTTCATTCCACTGGACTCAAAATATACTTGGTGCACAAAATCCCCTTTTAATGCTAAATTATAAAACAGGGAATCAGTTTATTTCCCTAATGTACTTCAAGATGCAGCAATAAATATATCTTTCATATTTGTTCTACTGTACAATTGAACTGTCAAAATATCTGGAGGATCATTTATGAATCATGTCTTCCTGTTTGATAAACACAGCAATTGCAGAACTGCATCTTTCCTTTTGCATATTAATGCTACACAACATAGTGTATATCCCATAGTGCACTGTTCATTCAACACTGCACGATTGCAAATGTGTCATTCTGATTTACCTTCAAGCAGCTTCCAGCTTTACAAGACTGAATGCAATCCAGTATCCGTAATTCAGAGACATACTCTCTTCTCCCTGCATAAATGTGAAACATTTTCATCAATGTATCCCCACGATATCAGAAATTGGGACATCAAATCTGCAAGTGATGCAAGCTGAAAATGCTGAACAGTCAGGGAGCTTCCATGAATAATCCCTTACTGTCTGCCAAAACTAGAATTGTGTGCATCGCTTTGTAATCTGTGCCACCTATGCTTCAACTCTGAGATTAACCCATTAACATCCATGTCCGATCCATCACCTTAATGGAACATGACAGCATCGTCCTCAAAATTGAAAGTGGCTCAATTGGACTTCCAGTGATGACCAGGCTGTAGATGGCCGCATACTTGGTGGCTCCCGCGCGAGATCATGCATTTCGACCTGTTAAACATGATCAGGCAGCCGAACAAGACAGGATCATGCATCAAACAGTGATGGGTGAAGGTTTCTCCGTAGTGCATTATGTCTGGTATTCACCCTCCCAAGATAAGCACTAAAAAAAAGGCCATTGCAGGCGGACTGGGACACTTTCGCGAATGCGGTTGAAGGCTCGAAGGTGGTGGGCTCAGAGACACCACTCCCAGCGCAGTGGTTGACTGACCAACTGGGCGACTTCCTAATGCTCCAAATCAAAAAACAGATAATTGAAACCTCAGAAGATCGGGCCAGAGTAACGGATCCGATCCGTAAATCTGTAGAAAGAATGGAGCAAAAACCTGAAGTCCAGGGTGGTCACTGCAAAACAATGGAGGGGTCTGTGGCCAACCACAAAGACTGGTTGGCCTCAGTGGAGGCAGACAGTCATAAGAAGCTGTGTGACAAGGTGGACGAGGTTGAAAACCACAGCGACGCCAAAACCTTTGCATAGTGGGGTTGCCGGAGGGGATCGAGGACTCACAGGTCACGGAATATATTGCAAGGATGCTGGAGAAATTGATGGGAGAGAGAGCCTTTGATCATGCCCTCGAGGTCAACCAAGGGCATAGAATACTGAAAAAGCTGAAGGCAGGCGAGCAGCCGAGGGTAATGATGGTGTGCCTGCATTGGAGACAAGGAGAAAATCTTGCGCTGGACCAAACAGACAAGAAGAGCACATGGGAGGGTAGCGTGGTCCGAGTCTACCCAGATTGGGGCACGGAGCTGGCTAAGCGTTGGACCGGATTCAATAGGGTCAAGGTGATCCTCCATAAGGAAGGTGTGAAATTTGGGGTACTTTATTCAGCCCGACTGCGGGTCACATTTTGAAATCAGGGTCGGGATTCTCCCCTACCCGGCGGGGCGGGGGGACCCGGCGTGATGGAGTGGCGTGAACCACTCCGGCGTCGGGCCACCCCAAAGGTGAGGACGTCTCTGCACCTTTAGGGGCCAAGCCCTAACATTGAAGGGCTAGGCCCGCACTGGAGTGGTTGGCGCTACGCCGGCTGGCGTGGAAGGCCTTTGGCGCCACGCCAGCCGGGGCCGAAGGGACTTCGCCGGCCGGCGGAAGTCCGCGCATGCGCCGGAGCGTCAGCGGCTGCTGACGTTATCCCCGCGCTTGCGCAGGGGAAGGGGTCACTTCCGCCTCCGCCATGGTGAAGACTATGGCGAAGGCGGAAAGAAAAGAGTGCCCCCATGGCACAGGCCCGCCGGCCGATCGGTGTTGCCCCGATCGCGGGCCAGGCCACCGTGGGGGTACCCTCAGGGGCCATATCGCCCCGCGCCCCCCCAGGACCCGGAACCTGCCCACACCACCTGCTCCCACCGGTAAGGTAGGTGGTTTTTTCCAAGCCGGCGGGAGAAGCATGACAGTGGCTGGACTTCGGCTCATCGCGGGCCGGAGAATCGCCGGGGGGGGGCACGCCGACCGGCGCGGAGCGATTCCCACGCCCGCCAAATCTCCAGTGCCGGCGAATTCGGGACATGGCGGGTGCGGGATTGATGCCGGCCTTCGGCGATTCTCCGACCCCCGAATCCCACCCCAGGAATATTGAATGGACACTCCAAAAGAAGCGAGCAAGTTTTCCTGTGCCCATGGGATCAGCAATTTGTAAATGTATTTGACTGGGTTTAGATTGTGTTGTTGCTAGTTTAGCTGTTGTTTATTCGTATTCCTCTTTTCTGCTTTCTCTATTATTCTCCTCCCTGTTTTTTCTTATTTTGGGAGTTGTTTGTTCTGGGTTTGGGTTCGTACAGGGGGAGATGTGGAGAGCGGGACAGAGTTTATGACCTGTTGGGTGTGGGGATGGCGAGGTGGGATTGGGGAAGGTGAGGGCCTCGTGTGGGGGCCACGTTACTAATGGGAAAGCGACTAACAAAAGAGATGTGGGGGACTAGATGGGTCACCTCCCCCCATTTTGGTTATTTTCATTATTTGGCTTAGATTGGGGGGGGGGGAGGGGGGGTGGCCGTGGAAGGGCTGACGTTGAGAGTGCCATTTGGACGTAGATGTATACGAGTCGATGGCTGTGGATACCTTATGGAGGCCCCATTAGGTGTGAAACGACGACCTGGGGAAGTTGGCAAAGACAGAAATATGGCTGATTTTAAGGGGAGGGCGGGATGGGTGCCCCCTTACCCAACTGGAGACCTGGAATGTTCGGGGACTAAATGGATATGTTAAGAGGTTGCCCTTGTTCGCGCATTTGAAGAATTGAAAGGCAGACTTAGTATTCCTACAGGAAACACATTCGAAAGTGGCAGATCAGTCAAGACTAAGGAAGGGCTAGGTGGGTCAGGTCTTCCACTCGAGGCTTGACATGAAGTCGGGAGGGGTCGCTGTGTCAATCAGCAAGGTGGCTTCCACAGCGAGAAAGATTGTGCCCAATCCGGGTGATAGGTTTGTGCTGGTGAGTGGAAGGTTGGAAGGTCCCCCGCGGCGTTGGGCAACATCTATGTCCCAAACTGTGATAACGTGGAATTCATGAAGTGGGTTTTGACGATGATCCCAAACTTGGATACTCAGGGATTGATTCTTGGGGGGGGGGGGGGGGTTCTGGACAAAACATAGATGGGGCTGGGGCGGAAAACACGCCGATTGTGGTGTCTGATCACGCACCACAGTGGATCTACAGGCAGCGAGGAGTTCCCCCCAAACGCCCTAGTGTAGGATGGATTATTCTTTCAGATAAAGAGATTTGTGAGAGGATAGAGTGGGCTATTCTTAATTATGTTGACCAGAACGACACAGGTGAGGTTTCCACCGTATGGGGTGGGAGGCACTGAAAGTGCATAGGCTGAAGGTGGAGCGGGCTGAGCAGTCAAGACTGATGGAGGTGATTTTGGTAGTTGATCGTAAATAGAGTCGCCCGAGGAGGCGCTACTTAAGGAGCGACAGAGGCTCCAGACGGAGTTTAGATTGGTTTCTACTGAACTGACAGTGAGGCAACTGCGTAAAGCTAGAGGGGTAGTATATGAATACAGGGAGAAGGCCAACAGGAAACAGGCGGCGGTGAGGGAGCTAGGTGGGTTGAGCGATGAGTGGGGCAAAAATGTATCAGACCCTGAGGGGATTAATGGAATCTTTGAGACTTTCTATCGAAAATTATACCTGTTGGAACCTCCACCGGGGAACAAAGAAAGATGATGCTTTCTGCATAGGTTGGAGTTTCCAAGGGTAGAACAGGCACGAGCACCGGGGCTCGGGCTCCAGTAGAGCTGCAGTAGGTGATGGAATATGTGGGGTCGGTGCAGAGTGGGAAAGCTCCAGGCCCAGATGGATATGCTGCTGAATTGAATAAACGATTTGGGTTGCTGCTAGGTCCCTTGTTGGTGCAGATGTATAATGAAGCGCTGGAGAAGGGCAAGCTCTACCCTCCCCACCCCAACCCCCCGCCAGGCTGTCCAAAGCATATATCTCACCCATCTTAAGAAGGACAAAGACCCTGAACAATGTGGGTTTTACCGGCCAATCTCACTATTGAACGTTGACGTGAAACAACTAGCAAAATTGTGGCTACACGATTTGAGAGCTGTGTGCCGGATGTGGTTGGGTAAAACCAGACGGGGTTTCTTAATGGTAGGCAATTATTGCTAAATGCACGGAGACAAGAGGATGTGATCTACCGACTGGTGAGGTTGAGTTTCCGATACCTGGGGATACATGTGGGACGGGACTGAGCCCAACTCCAGAAGTTAAATTTGGCAAGAATTGTGGAGGAGAAGAAGGAGGACTTCAAGTGGTGGGATGTGTTGCCATTGTCCTTGACGGGGAGAGTTTAGACTGTAAGAATGGTGGGATTCCAGAGTCTCCCAATTTCCCTGCCTAAATCATTCTGTTGGAAGATTAACAAGCTGATCCTGAGCTTTGTGTGGGAAGGGAAGATTCCTCACGAGAGCTTTCCTGGAGAGAGATAGAAGAGAGGGGAGGCCTGGCGTTTCCAAACTTACAAAATTATTACTGGGCTACAAACATTGTCATGGTCCCAAGTGGATGGATGACCAAGTATGGGGAAGACTGGAAAAAGCCTCATGTAAGGGGACCACCTTGAGGGCAGTTGTTTCGGCACCTCTACCATTCTCGCCAAACAGATATTCATCGAATCCGGTGGTAATCTCTAAATGAGGATATGGAATCAGTGACGGCAGCACTTTGGGAGGGAGGGCATGATAGGAAGGCACTGATTTGGCCCAGTGAGACTAGACTCTAGCTTTAGAGAGTGGACCATCTGGGGATTAGATGCTTTGAGCACCTGTTTGTGGGAAGGTAATTTGCAGACCTGTTAGAGGTGGAGGCTTACCAGTTATCTAACGGAAATGGGTTCAGATACCTTCAGATTAGGGCCTTTCTGAGAAAGGAGGTGGGTTCATTCCCAATGTTGCGGCCCACGGGATCAAAGGATCAGCTCTTTTCAGAGGACGAGATTTGGAAAGGCAAGATCTCTGATATCTATGCATCTATGCATAGCTGACCAATAAGTAGGGAGCATCAAATTTGGCTATTCGGCTAAGAGGAGGAATTGGGGGGGGGGGGCTATAAGAGGGGGGATTTGGATAGAGGCGCTGCGCAGGATTAATGCTTCCTCGTCATGCCCAAGACTAAGCCTAATCCAATTCAAAGTGTTGCACAGAGAACATATGACAACGGCCAGGATGAGCCGATTGTTCTTGGGGATAGATGACCAATGCATGCTGGGTCCTTGGCGAACCCACATGTTCTGGGCTTGTATGAAATTGGTGGGGTTCTGGAGGAGGGGGGGGGTGGTTTACCGATGTACTGTCAAGTGTTTTGGGAATGCAGTTAACACCGTCCCCATTGGTAGCAAGTTTCGGAGTGTCTGATGATCCGGGTGCTCTGGTGGGGAAAGAAGCCGACGCGGTGGTATATGCCTCCCTGCTAGTCCGGAAGAGGATCTTGCTGAGTTGGCGCGACTCAGAATGGCCAAGGGTTGGGACTTGGGTGAAGGATCTAGCAGAATTCCTCCATTTGAATAATATCAAGTTTGCCATGAGAGGGATGGATGAGGGTTTCTCCATGAGGTGGAAGCTGTTCATCAACTTCTTTAGACATACTAAAACGTCAGTGGGGGAGGGGGGAGGGCCGTGTCCTTTTCTTTTATTTCTTTGGGGAAAGGGGAGGGTTGAAGGTATATTGGATAAAAAACTTTATGGGGGAGGTAGGCAGGATTGTATATACATAGGGTTTAAGACGTTATGTTATATCACGGTTTGTTTGTTATGGCTCTTTGAGTATTTTTATCTCTACATATTTTAAATACCTCCAATAAATTAGCTTAAAAAATAAAGTGGTCAATAACCAATCAAAAAACTCAGTTAAACTATAAATTGTTTAATCTGAAAAGACATCAAAAATAATTTCACAAGAATGCAAGCATTCCGGGTAATGAAAAAGTTGGGTAATGAAATAGTTAGATAATATATTCTAAGATAACATAAAGTGAGACGCTAACTCCAAATTTTGTTGGCATTAAGCACAGTCAAATTTAGGTCTAGTTTAGGGTGACAGAAATAAATAACACACTTGTGGTAGCTCAAGACAATGCTCTGGAGGCTTCCAGTAGTAACAAAGGGGTTTATTAGAAAAAGGCAAAGGCTGGTAATTATACAGGCCTAAAGGGGCTGGTTTAGCTCACTTGGCTAAATCGCTGGCTTTTAAAGCAGACCAAGCAGGCTAGCAGCACGGTTCGATTCCCGTACCAGCCTCCCCGGACAGGCTCCGGAATGTGGCGACTAGGGGCTTTTCACAGTAACTTCATTGGCGTCTACTCGTGACAATAAGCGATTTTCATTTCATTTTCATTTCATAAAGGATGGGTTTTATCTCTTTGACTCCGGAGTCCACACTGCCCAGTCCTCTGCTCCCTGTGTCCCAAAGCTTACTCGTTATTGACAGGAGTTCACCTGCTCCCATGCGATTGGCCATGAGCCGGTCACTTGGCCCACCAGACCTGCCCCCTCAAAGGGGCTGCACTACCACAGCCTTCCCCCCTATGTCCCTGATTATGGTTTACAAAATAGCTATGTACAGGTTCGATATACATGACAAAAATCATCAGGGGAGAGACAGTGCACCAAAGAGTCAGTCGGTCGAGGGTCCTCTGAGTTCTCCCAGACCTCCGCAGTCCTCCCACAGGTTCAACAGCCTCCGAGACAGTCATGTTGTCAGTGACCGATGACAATTCAGAAGGTGCCATCTCCCTGGTAGGCAAACTGCTCTCACCGGCTTCCAACAGTACAGCTGGCCGGGCTGATTGGGGAGTTTTCAGCTCTCTCTGTTCAGGAACATTGTCAGGAGTGTCAACAACATCTGCTCTGAGATTGGGGTGGCTACATCCAGACTTCTCAAATGGTCAATGTGCTTTTTGACAGTCTTCCACTTACATTCATCACATATGACATGGGCCCAGACTGGTATACAATCTGCCCAGCTAACTGTAGTGGGCCCGCGGCCAAGTTCTGAACTAAGACCAGGTCCCCCAGCGGGAATAATCTGACACTCTACTGCATAGCCCGGTGACTTCTCTGGGAAGCCTGACGTGCCTCCGCTCTCCTCGCCAAGTTGGAAACATTAAATCCAAACAGGTCCTGAGGCAACGGCTCACAAGCAACTCGGCAGGTGTGACCCCCATGGTGGTGTGGGAGCCAAGTTGTTTGATAACAGAAAATGAGCAATTTGCTGGCACAGCAATTTGTCGAATTGTTTCCTCGTGCCATTTAAAAAAGTTTGGACCACTCTCTTTCAACCGATTGGGCGCAAGGTGGTCTGTGGCTGTACCGGTGTGGCAGATGCTATTCGCATAAACAAAATCTAGAAGCAGTCCCCTGTAAAAAGTGTGCCATTGCAGATACAATGGATTTGGATAATCCATGTATATTGAACACTCGGTGTAAGGTGTCCACCGTAGCCGAGGTCGTGGCCCCCATCTCCTGTACAGACAGCCACTTGAAGTGGGCATCCATCAAAATGAAAAACAATCTGCTCAAGAAAGAACCCGCATACGCAACATTAACTCTGGTCCATGGGCCATAAGGCCACTCCCAGGGGTGAAGTGTGGCCAATGCATGCAGCGATTGTTACTTCTGACAGGGGTAACATTGCTGTACCATTTCATCAATGGCTTTATTAATTCCTGGTCACCACATACAGTTGCATGCCAGTATCTTCATCTTCGTTTGCTCTGGGTGGGAAATATGCAGCTTCTGTAATTCAAGTCCCCTGGTTCATGGCAGAACGAAAACTTGTGAGCCCCACAAGATCATATCATCCTCGCAGGTCAGTTTACCTTGACAGGTTAAATAGGGTCTTAAATGCTGGAATGTCTCATAGTGCTACCCGGTCTGTATTATCTTCTTTACTTTTGATTATATGGAGTCCCTCTGGGACCAGTTATGAATGTGGTCAGCCAACACTGGCAAGCTGTCTAAGAAATTCATGGCTAATACGATATCCTGGGGTACTGATGGCGGTGGCACATTTTTCAGCAGGTGAGTCAGCTCAACGCATCTGCATTATCAATCTTTGTGTCTAGCTAATGCTGGAAGGCATAATTGTAGGCCACTAGCCGTAAGGTCCAATGCCTAGCTGAGGCTGTTGGGGGTATTGATTTGTCCTTCCTCAAAAGGCCCAGTCACGGCTTCTGGTCGGTGACTATATCAAATCACCATCTGTACACATATTGGGATTTCACGGATAGCCTTGACTTCCTCCTCAAGGACATGTAAATCTGTTGCATCTACACGGAATCCTAAACATGTCATTCCAAGGCCTGGAATGTACATTCCCATATCTGAGGCAGACACCCGCATCCCAAAACCTTTTGAAAGTATGCATGGCTGAGATCTAATTTAGAGTAGGTGAGGCCTCCCGCCAGCTTAGCGTAGAGGTCTTCGATTCGGGGAATCAGGTACCAATCCACCTGGGCAGCCTGACTTATGGTTAATTTGCAGTCCCCACAGATTCTTATGGGCGCATTTGGCTTGAGAGCTGCTCACCTGGAAAATTGAACCGGCCTGATTATGCCCAGTATTTCTAATCTCTTAAACTCCGCTTCAACCATCTGATGGGGTGTAGGGAACTGGTCTGGTTCTAAAAAAAACGGATTGACATAAATCTTGCCTTGCATGGCTTTGATCTGGCCTAGTGCGCTTTGAAAAACGTCCTCATATCTTCTCAGATCGTCTTGAAGGACACCGTTGGAAATTTAAAACATTTCCAGCCAACTGCGTTTGATTTTCTGAGGCTGGGTCTGTGCCCTTCCACGACAGCCAGGGATAGGATGGGCCGCTTGCTCTTTGTAAGTGGTGTGTAAGTGGACCCAAGGATTTTCAGGGTTTCCGAGTGTGAGCGGAAAGCTTGGCTGTGGTGCTGCTGAATATACTTGAAGGTCTACTCCCCACAACTATCACTGAGGTCCTGCATTGAGTTCCATTTCCAAGGGTTTATCATTCACACTTAGGATGATTTCAATGGGGCTGTCTTGTTTACTTGGACGACATTCAGGCGGTACATTGTGTTCTCCGCCTCAGAGCTCCTCTCCAATTTTTTCAGTGGTGCTGTGGACTACTGCTGCTGTTGCTTTTTTTTTTCGCAATGGTATTCTCGATCCTGCAGGCAACATGCTTGAATATGGCCTCAATGATTACAATGGAAACAAAAACATTTGCGACAATGGCAAGTCTCTTGGGGGTGACTGAAAATCGCTTATTGTCACAAGTAGGCTTCACATGAAGTTACTGTGAAAAACCCCTAGTCTCCTCCCCCCCCCCCACACACACACACACACACACTGATAGCAGCCCACCTCTGTCTTAGGTTGACGTCCAGTCCTTTTCACAGTCCTTTGACTCCAGTCCAGTCCCGAGGACCGTGTGTAGTTCTCTGCTGTGCCTGTTGGTCCTGCCACACAACTCTCAGCCAAACCGCTCCATACTTGATTGACGTTCGCTGTGGCCACACTATGGAGCTCAGTGGTACCTTTTGCGGCGCACTTCGTTGCCTGTTTGCTTTTTCTAACGTGATGGTAGTTTCAGCCAGGAGTTCGGATATTGAGATTATGGATTCTATAAACGAACCAGTTACGTAGCATATCACTAAGCATGGTCCTGCACTCGCAGTGCTCAGTGAGCTGAATTCTGGCGATGAAGGCGGAGATGGATTCTTCTAGATCCCTGACAGCGGAATTAAATTTATACAGCTGGAGGATGATCGAAGGCCTGTTCCTTGACCAAACTGACTACTGATCAAAGGTCTTTGAGTTTGGGGCACACACACTGTCAGAAGTATCACCTCTGCTTGTCTTCCTCTGTGGTCTCATTTGCGGCGAAGGGATAGCAGAGCCATTCGATGTACTGGCTCCAACCTTCAGCCCCAAGATCAAATGGGTCTAATTTACTAATAATAGGCATTTTCCCTCACATTTTGATAGCTCAAGTTACACTCTGGAGGCTTCCAGTAATAACAAAAGGTTTATTAACAAAAGGCAAAGGCTGGTAACAATACAGGCACAGAACATAATAGGATGGGTCTTATCTCCTCGGCTCTGGGGTCCACACTTCCCAGGATCCTGCTCCCAGAGGCCTGGGCTTACTCGCTATTGGCTGGAGTTGGCACGCTCTCACACAATTGGTCCCAAGCCGGTCACATGGCCTGCTGGGGGGGGCACTACAACACATTATAAATATACATAAATGTAGCCAACTAGCAATATATAATTAAACAAAATGCAGTGAACTCCTCCAAGCGTGCAAACTGCCCCTCCAAAAGCAAATCCTTCATCTCCTTCACCCTCTCTCTTCCCATCCCCGAAACCTGCTGAGAATATAAGTTGAACTTGAAGCAGAGTTAGGGTTGCCATTTCACATCCAAAGGACCCTGTTAATTGGGTGACTTACGCTTCTGCAATGCCACTCACCACCCTGGCCCAGAAAGGAAAGAACTGAAACGCACTACTCTCGGTAGTAAAGTGCTCCTAGAGATTTTTTAAATGTATTTTTTAAAATTATACTTTTGCTCTCTATCTTAACCAAGTCTTTCTATCATTCTCTCTTTTTTCCTTCCTATGTCTAATCAATTCCAACTTTTTTTCCATATTCCATTGTTTCCTTCTCAATCCTTAAATCCATTAATCAATGTCATGCTCATTTCATTGTTCACCAAAGTTCCAAATGGCCCTTGATCATCTCAAATTCCATCAATTAATAGTGCAAAAATTGAACTGAAAGAGAAGAGGATAAATTGTACCTTACGACAATCACTCGAGATGACCCATTCCAGCAAATTCTGGGCCATCCTGAGCTTCAAGGCGATCTCGTGGACTCTTTCAAATGGTAAAACAATCACTTGTTAAAACTTTAAAGTATCAGAAATTAGGAACATCTGATGCAGATATTAAAACTAACCTTGAAGAATGAGATCTAGCTCTATCATAAAACATTTTCCAAAATCATGAGTAAGATTCACTCTAGTTCTCACAAGAAATAATGTTCACTTCTAATTAACTAATACGGAAACCTCTAATGGCCTTCTTAATTGCTACATTGTACTCCCAAGATCTCTTTGAATTAATCCTCGGCACAAATGCTGGTCAGGATTATGATCATTGCAAACAACTCTCCAGTAATTAAACAGGCAGGATTTGACAACTCTGAATACAATGGTTGACCAGTCAAATTGGGAAGGCACCTTCAAAATAATTCTGAGGTAATATATATTCACTTAATTTAAATTATTCTTCATGGTATATTTTCCGTGGGAGTTTACACTGCAGAAGAAAGTCAATTAGCGACTTCCGCTTGTGACCATGGAGTGATTGGTCACATAAAGGGCTGTTCCTGTTCAAAGTCACAGTAAAGGGCTCTTTTTACCCAGATCCGGGTGGAATTTTGATGAAAAGGCGTAGGCGAATGTTAGAGGAGTAGTTTACCCCTGGAATGGCATGTCTTCTGATCACCGGACCCGGCAGAAAACAGTGAGAGGTTTGGCTGGAAAGTTGAAACAGTCTTGTGCTTCACAGACAGTCTCTTCCAGCATGCAGGCGGGGGAGGGGCAAGCTGTAAGACCCCAGATACAGGAACTGATGACATTTATCACGGAGGAATTCCATAAACAGATCATGCAAAGGCCATTGCAGAAGCTGTGGCACCCTGAAGAGTACTTTGGAGCGGATGGAGAGGTGTTTGGAGGTGCAGGGGTCACAGATTCGGGAGATTGAAGAAGTGACCTCGGACCACAGTGATCGTGTGGTGGCTCTGGAGGTGGGGCTCCGAGGAGACCTTTGTAAAACGCTGAGAGCAAAGGTTGAGGAGCAGGAGAATACCTCGAGAAGACAGAACCTGCGAATAGTGGGCCTGCCTGAAGGAGTGGAAGGTGTGAGTGCCATAAGGTACGTCTCGAGGATGCTGGCGTGACTGGTGGCAGAAGGGGTGCTAGATAAGGCACCTGAAGTGGACCGAGCACATAGGTCTCTGAGGCAAAAGCCTAGAGCTGGGGAGCCGCCCCGGGCGATGTTCATGAGACTCCATAAATTTGTGGAGAAAGAGAAAATTCTACGGTGGGCCAGGGAGAAGCGTAGCTGCGACTGGGAGGGAAATAACATCCAGATTTATCAGGACATCGGAGCCGAGTTGGCAAAACGGCGGGCAGGTTTCAACAAGGCCAAGGCGGTGCTGTACTGGCGGCAGATCAGGTTTAAGGTGCTCTACCCGGCGAAATTATGGGTGATGTTCGGACGCCAGGAGTAATATTTTGAGACCCCAGAAGCGGCCGAACACTTCATTAAGGAGCATAAACTGGGGGATAATTGAGTGGACAATGCTTGGGAACCGGGGTGCTGGCACTATGAGGGGGAGGTCATTAGGATTTGCCTTTGGGCAGGGGCAGCCACGCTGGCAGGTTATGCTGGTGAATGGAAGTGAGGTGATGGGGGAGATAGTCAAGAGGGGTGACCGGGGGGAGGGGGAAAGGGGAAGTGGAGAGGAAGAAGGGGAAGGGGAAAAGCAGAGGGGGGGGGGGTTTCTGTGACACGGCAGGGGTGAGAGATGACATGGTCAAGGGCAAAGAAAGGGGCCATCTGGGATAAGCTAGGTACAGAATGGAATTAAAGGGGCAGGAGTTAAGTGGGGAAGATGACGGACGGTGGAGGGGATTGGAGGCGCAAGCCTCCGGTAAGGTTGGTAACGTTGAACGTCCGGGGACTGAATGGGCCGGTTAAAAGGTCGCGGGTGTTCGCGCACCTCAGATGCTTGAAAGCGGAGGTTGGCTTTTTGCAGGAGACACACCTCTGCGTGAAGGACCAGGTTAGGTTAAGGAAGGGGTGGGTCGGGCAGGTTTTTCACTCGGAGTTTGATTTGAAATCATGGGGTGTGGCGATTTTAATGAGCAAACAAATGGGATTTGTCAGTGCGAAGGAGGTGAGGGATCCAGGTGGGAGATATGTGATTGTGAGTGGGGGATTGGAAGGGGCACCGGTAGTGTTGCTAAATGTGTATGCCCCAAATTGGGACGATGTGGGTTTATGAGGGGGTTGCTGGCAGCAATCCCGGATTTGGCCACGTACCAGTTGATCGTGGGAGGAGATTTTAACTGTGTCCTGGAGCCGAGGGTGGATAGATCGAGCCCCAGGTCTATGGGTAGGGTACAAATGGCAAGGGAGCTGGGGGAGAGGGCGGGGGGGGCGGTTTATGGAGAGAATGGGTATGGTGGATCCATGGCGTTTTCAGAACCCAGTGAGAAGGGAATATTCCTTCTTTTCACATGTCTATAAGGTTTATTCGAGGACTGATTACTTTGTAGTGAGTCGGGAGATTTTGGTTGGGGTGGAGGGGGCAGAGTATGCAGGGATAGTTATCTCAGACCATGCACCCTCCTGGTTGGAGATTCGGTTCAGTACGGGATGAGCGAAGAGGCCGGGTGGAGGTTTGACTCGGGGTTGTTGGCGGATGGAGGTTTTTGTGATAAGGTGCAGTTGCCGATTAGGGATTATGTGGAGTTCAATCAGAATGGGGAGGTGACGGCGGGCATTTTTTGGGAAGCACTGAAGGCAGTGGTCCGGGGAGAAATTATCTCATTTACTGTTCGTGCGAATGAGGAAAGGAGGGCGGAACATAACCGTCTAGTCAGCGAGATAGTGGAGGTGGACAGGGAATATTTAAGGGTGCCTACCGTAGAGGGATTGGCGAGGAAGAAAAGGTTGCAGGGGCAATTTGACAGGCTGACAATGGGGAGGGCGGTAGGGCAACTGCGTAGGGCAAGAGGGGTGCAATACGAGTATGGGGTGAAGGCGAGCCGCATGCTGGCACACCTGCGGAGGCAGGCTGCGTCTAGGGAAATACTGAAGATCCAGACTGGGGCTGGGGATGTGGTGTCAGACACAGGGAAGATAAATGAGGCATTTAGAGAGTATTACCAGGGACTTTATGAGGCAGACCCAGGAGAGCAGGGGGACATGGAGTGGTTTCTAGATGAGCTGGAGTTTCCCCAGGTGGAGGGGCTATGAAGTCGGAGAAGGCCCCTGGACCGGATGGGTACCTGGTAGAATTCTATAAGGAATTTGCGGCGGACCTGGCACCACATCCGTTGGGGGCATTTAATGAAGCACTGGAGAAGGGGGAGTTGCCAGAGACAATGAAGCAGGCAGTAATCACACTAATCCCAAAAAAAGGGAAGGATCCAGTGGAATGTGGGTCGTATAGACCCATATCACTATTGAACACGGATGTGAAAGTACTGGCTAAGTTGCTGACGGGGAGGACGGAGGATTGTGTCCCGGGGTGGTTGCAGAAGATCAAACAGGCTTTGTGAAGGGCAGGCAGCTCGCAAGTAATATAAGACGGCTGTTGAATGTGGTGATGAATCCGTCAAGAGCTCTGGTACCGGAGGTGGTGTTGTCCATGGACGCGGAGAAAGCATTTGATTGGGTGGAGTGGCGGTACTTGTTCGAAGTTTTAGGAAGGTTTGGGTTTGGGCTGAGATTTGTGGCATGGGTGTGGTTGCTGTATGTGGAGCCAAGAGCGAGGGTGAGGACGAATGATATGAGCTCACGAAGCTTTGACTTACACAGGGGTACGAGGCAGGGGTGCCGGCTGTCGCCGCTGCTGTTTGCGCTGGCCATAGAGCCATTGGCGATGGCTCTCAGGGGGTCAGCAGAGTGGCAGTGGATAATGAGGGGACAGAGGAAGCATCGGGTGTCGCTCTGTGCCCATGTCCTCTTGTATGTTTCGGATCCATTGGAGAGTATGGGAAGGATTATGGGCCTGTTGGGGAGGTTTGGAGGGCTCCGGGGATACAAGCTGAATGTAGAGAAAAACGAGGGAAAAGCGAGGTATTCCCGGTGAATGAGCTGGCACAGTGGGCTAATTCAGGGTGGATGCCATTCACGGTAGTGAGGGATAGGTTTAGGTACCTGGAGATTCAGGTAGCGAGGGAATGGATGGGGGTCCTTAAGTGGAACTTAACAAAGCTGGTGGAGGAGGCGAGGGAGGATCTTAAGAGGTGGGATACATTGCACTTAACGTTGGCGGGGAGGGTCCAAGTGGTGAAAATGAATATTCTGCCGATTCTGTTTATCTTTCAGGCTCTCCCAATCTTTATACCAAAGGCCTTTTTTCGGAAAGTGGACACAATCATCTCTGACTTTGTATGGGCGGGGAAGGTAACGAGGGTGGGGAGGACCCTGCTACATAGGCAGAGGCAGAAGGGAGGGGTTGACGTTGCCAAACTTGCTTCATTATTATTGGGTGGCGAATATGGATAAGGTGCGGCGGTGGTGGGAAGGAGAAGGGGTAGAGTGGGTTAGGATATCTAATGCTTCCTCTGTCCCCTCATTATCCACTGCCACTCTGCTGACCCCCTGAGAGCCATCGCCAATGGCTCTATGGCCAGCGCAAACAGCAGCGGCGACAGCCGGCACCCCTGCCTCGTACCCGTGTATGGAGGAGGTATCTTGTAAGGGGTCTAGTTTGAGGGCTATGGTGACGGCAACATTGCCAATGGCTCCGAGTAGGTATTCAGGGAGCCCAGTGGTGCAGTCCACGGTGAAGATATGGAATCAGCTGAGGAGTCATTTTAGGATGGAAAGGATGTCAGTGCTAGCGCCGCTGTGCGAGAATCATGGGTTTGAGCCGGGGAGGATGGATAGTGTACACAGGAGGTGGAGCTGTCCATGGAGGCTTGCGTTGCTCGCTCTGTGGAGTCTTTCATCGCTCTCACTGTGGAGTCGTGCAGTGTTCTCTCTGTGGAGTCAATCTGTGCTCGCTCAACGGAGTTGTTCTGTGCTCTTTGTGTGGCGTCGTCTTCTTCTTGGGTATTGCTGTCATCCAATTTCTCGACGATCTGCCATGGCATCATGGTATTGGATTAATCTACCATGAGTAGAGTCGTGTTGAGCTTTGCAACTGTGTTGCTGATGCTGTGATCAGCATATCCGAATAACTCAGCCAACTCAACCATGTCTGAGTAGTATTGTTCGAAAAACAAATCATCTTTTTTGTTTTGGATTTGTTTTTGTTCTCTTCATCTTTTTTTGTTTCGGATTTGTTATTGTTCTCTTCACTTAGGATGGTGCAGACTGCTTGTTCCAGGGTGTTGTGAGAGTTATTTTCCACTGCTGGTATAAGTTGAGGCATTGTTCTGTCTTTTGAGATAAGAAAATTGGGTTTTACAGCTTTAAGTTTCTTGTTTTCAATTTTCAGGCATTTCCCTTTTAAGTGGGCATGGTCCAGGTCCTCTGACGTCATGACACTCGTGACATCATGCGTAGGAATCGATTGCGCATGCGCAAATCGATCTTCCTTTATTCTGCGTTTTTTTTATACACTGCGCATCTTGTGCCTTCGAATGATGCAATCTTTTCTTTGAACTGGGCATGCACCGCTTGCGCATGCGCAGATGGCAAAACGGTTGATTTTAACTTCGCATGCACGGCTTCTGTTTCCTGCTCATGCGTAGATGCAGATTTTCGTCTTTCGTTCAACAGAGACTGTGAAATGTGCTCTGACGCCATTTTACAGTGTTTTTCAGCGTTTTTGCTTTGTAAGACATTAAAGTTACTTTTTTCTTTCGATCTGGACTTTTCAATCACGATTTTCAGAGTTAACCCTTTCTGTTCTGGTTTTGATTGTTTGAGTTTTCCATCACTCATTCCCTGTGCAATTTGGTCTCTGGGCATTGAATGTTTTAAAGCAGCATTGTTACTGATGTTACAGTAATCTTCAAATTTTATCAGTATTACTTCTAATTTGATGCTGTCTTCACCTTTCAAGTATTTAAAGCAATTATAGATTTTTCTAGCTTTCTGTCCCGCTGTTGCGAGTAGCAGCGCTATTTTTGTTGTGTCAGTGACTGCTTTCATATCATTTGCTACGATACATATCTCGAACATTTGTTTAAAGCTTTTCCAGTTGTTACTTAAATTATCGGTTGTTTCCAGCTGCGGTGGAGGTCCAAATTGCAGTAAATCAGTGAAGTCTTCCAACGTCTTTCTTGCCAATTTGGTCTTTCTGTGTCTGCAGCTTGTGCTATATTATAGTAAGCGTTCTGAAGCCAGACCTGGTACCATGTGTTGTTCCTTGTGTCTTAATAAAGCTCGTAGTCTTAAAGTTAAAGTAGATGCTTTATTGTTCTCTATTCAGTGCTTAACTTTATGTTACATCTGTGCTGCTAGTCTGTCTTGCTACCAGCTCCCGTTCCTCTGAAGAAGTCTCCTGACTTCCTGTTCGTGTGTATTTATACCTCTCCCGTGCTCCCTCTAGTGCTTGCTCAATTGTATTGCATCTACCCAGATATACAATCACCACAGGGCTCAGCAGGGGAGTTTGAGAAAAGGTGGGGGATGTTTGTGACCGTGTTTCAGGAGCTGTTCGTCGCAGGGGGATGCGGGGGGGGGGGGGGGGGGGGGGGGGGGGGGGGGTGAAAAAGGAGAAAAATCTCTACAAACTGTATAGTTGATTGTTGGGAAGAATGTTTCCTGGGGTGTTTATTTGCTGTAACCTACTTTGATACAAGTTTGAATAAAATGCGTTTAAAAAAAAAAAGAAAGTCAACTAGCTCATCTCCGGTCCTTCCTCACAAGTATAGATTTCCATCCTAGGTGTGTCCACTCTGTGAACTCCATGGCATTTATGTCTGTTCAATAATGGGGTCCTCAAAACTGTACACAATACTCCAACAGTGGGCGAATCAATATTTTGTCTGAATTAATTACTATTGTCAACCACGCCCCATCAATAAAATTGAAAATGCTGCTTTTTGAATGCATTTATTTACTATCCAACTTCATATTGATGCTTCTACTCTCCCCGTTACTCCACGGGCTTCAATTTAGGTAACAAGCCTGTTTTGTGGCACTTTAGCAAGAACCTTTTGGAGGTTCACATACACCACTTTAACCATATTTCCTACATCAACTCTCGCTGTTACCTCATCAAAAATCTTGATCAAACTAGTTAAACATGATTTTCCCTAACAAATCCGTGCTGGCTTTCCTCAGTTAATCCACATTGGTCAAGTGACTCTTAATTTTGTCCTGGATGATTGCTTCTGAAAACCTTCCCACTGCCAAGGTTAAATAGATTGGCCAGTTGTTGCTGGGTTTAACCTTACAGATTTATTTGAACAGGAATGTAACATTTACAATTCTCCAGTCCTCTGATCCTGTCCCTGTAGTTAAGGATGATTGCCAGATGAGGCAAGTTGTAAATTGTAAATTTCCTTACTTCACTCATTATCCTCAAATGCATCTGATCCAGTCTTGGTGTCTTATCAATTGTACATATAACCAACCTTTCCAATATCTCCTCTTTATCAATGATTAGCCCCTCCAACTACCTCCCTCTAAAAATCAGAAAATGCTGCAAAACCTCTGCAGGTTTGGCAGCATCTGTGGAGAGAGAAACAGAGTTAACATTTCAAGTCTGTATGTGCTCTGAAGAAATGTCATACAAACTCAAAACGCTAACTCTGTTTCTCTCTTCACAGATGTTGCCAGACCTGCTCAGTTTTCTAGCATTTTCTCTTTTGATTTCAGACTCCCAACATCTGCAGTACTTTGTTTTTACCTCCTCTATCACCAGGGCTTTGGAAATATCTTCTTCCTTGGTAAAGACAAATGCAAAGTGCTCATTTAGACCCTCAGCTGTGCCTTCTGCCTCCAGGGGTAAATCCCTTTTGGGTTTCTCATTTGTTCTACTCCTCATTTTACGATCTATATGTCTACAGAAGGCTTTGGGATTTCCTCCTATGCTGGCTGCCAGTTTCATCTCTTCTACTCTCTCTTTTCTGCTCTTCTTTCCCCCCTGAGCATTCTGTATTTGGCCTACATTCACTTGCATTATTAACCTGACATCTGGTGTAGTCATCTGAGTTCTGCTTCTTCTTACTCTTGACAGCCTTCGTCATTCAGGGAGCTCTTGCTTTCATTGTCCAACCTTTCACCGAATCATCCTCAACTAACTGAATATTGTTCAATTACTGTTTTATCTTCTAAATTTTATCTTCCAAACTTCAGTTATATTTTACCTGGGTCAGACCCATTCTCACCCCATCTGCAACAGGCCCCCAAGTTTCAAACTGTACATCCTCACCCTTCGACATCTTTTCATTGCTTGTAGACTAGTTTTTTCTCCCAAATGTTTAACTCATACTGTATCTGTTACCTGTCTGCCCATTCCGCTAACCTATCATGTCCTCTTAGCTATTTACTAAAAGGTCTAGAACATAGAAAAGTACAGCACAGAACAGGCCCTTCGGCCCTCAATGTTGTGCCGAGCCATGATCACCCTACTCAAACCCACGTATCCACCTGTAACCCAACAACCCCCCCCTTAACCTTACTTTTTTTTTATTAGGACACTATGGGCAATTTAGCATGGCCAATCCACCTAACCCGCACATCTTTGGACTGTGGGAGGAAACCGGAGCACCCGGAGGAAACCCACGCACACAGTGGGAGGACGTGCAGACTCCACACAGACAGTGACCCAGCCGGGAATCGAACCTGGGACCCTGGAGCTGTGAAGCATTTATGCTAACCACCATGCTACCCTGTTGCCCTTTCAGTTCATCAGCTACTTTCACGATCAAGCTCCAGAAGCCTGTGGCTAAATGACCTCTACATAGTAACAGCAAAAGCCACTCCTCCTGGCAAGCAATACTTTCCAACTCTTCTATTACAGGCAACGGGCATTTACCGTGACTCTCTGATTTCAGTCCATTAACCAACTGTCTTTCAATGCCAGTAGATGTCCTTTAATACTATACAATAGCATTTATACAGCATCCCTCTTGTGCAACAGTTGCTCAAAGACCTCCTGAGTATCCATATTTGTTGCGTTGCCATTATCTATCCAATTAGTAATTACTTCATCAACAAACGAGTATATTTCTCAAACATATCTTGCCTTTAACATGTTTTTGTTGTCTTTAATTCAAATACAATTTGTCTTTGAATAATCCCACAAATTCCAAGGTGTGTGAAAAAATAATTTTTGCAAAGGATTTGCATAGGTCAAAATAATGATTCATAAGTCTTCATGTTTGTAATTTTTCACAGAAAAAAATTGTCCAACTGCAGATTTTCACCCACAACTACTGAACAAGCCCCAGAATTCCATATAATAAAATGTCGGTCACCAGAAACCAGGAGTCCTGGTAATTCGACTGTGTCACTACAAAGAATTCTTTATTGAACTCTCAACACTTGATAAGACTGAAGTGAATGATATAATTGCTTATCAACTTATATGAGTATTCAGCTATGCAAAGTAAAAGTGAATAATGGACTTCCGGTTGCGGCTATGACCAGCTAAGTCGCACGTTTGGCTGCTCCTGCTACAAAGGTGTTTTCGGGCCGATTGGAGGGCCCCAACGGCGCTGTAAGGACAAATCCCGGTGGGGGAAGGCTCCCTGAAGAGAACCAGACCAACTTTATGGTCGGTACCCGGAGTGGGGTGGTAAAGAAAGCAACAGCAGCTCCCAAAAAAAAGCGGGGGAAGAAGACCAAAATGGCGGCCGGTGGAGCACCCGAGGAATGGAGGAAATGGGCGGAGGAGCAGCAGGCCGCTCTCCTGCGCTTCTTTACGGAGCTGAAAATGGAGCTCTTGGAGTCAATGAATGCGACGACCACCAGGCTGATGGGAGCCCAGGCGACCCAAGAGGCGTCGATTCGGGAGCTGCAACAGGAGATGACTGTGAGGGAGGAGGAGGCCACGGTCCTCGTGGGAAAGGTAGAGGTGCACGAGGCACTCCACCTGAAATGGCAGAGCCGTTTTGAGGAGCTGGATACCCGAATGAGGCGGAAGAACCTGAGGATCTTGGGCCTGGCAGAAGGCCTGGAGGGGTCAGACCTCCCGGGATATGTAGCAGAAATGCTGAGCTCCCTGATGGGGGCAGGGGCCGTCCCTTCGCCCCTGGAGCTGGAAGAGGCCTACAGGGTCATGGCTAGGAGGCCAAGAGCAAATGAGCCCCCGAGGGCGGTGCTGGTGCGGTTCCAGCGACCTCAGCGACCGTGAGAGAGTGCTGGAGTGGGCCAAGAGGGAAAGGAGCAGCAAGTGGGAGAATTCGACGGTGAGGGTCTACCAGGACTGGAGTGCGGAGGTGGCAAAGCGGCGGGCCCGGTACAACCGGACGAAGGCGGTGCTACATGCAAAACGGATCAGGTTCGGAATGCTGCAGCCAGCGCGCTTGTGGGTCACCTACAGGAACCAACACCACTATTTTGAGTCCCCAGAGGAGGCGTGGGCCTTTGTACAGGAAGAGAAACTGGACTCGAATTAGACCCAGGGGATACTTGGCGGCCGTAGCCGCTCGGGTACTTTCAGCTGAATTCTTTGTTTGGATTTTGAACTCTTGCTGTGGTTTTTCTTCTGATGTTTTTTTCCCCCTTTGCCAACTTCCCTTAGTTATGTTATTGTGGTTATTCATGGTTATTTATGGTTATTTATGCTGTTTGGTAGAGGGCGACTGTTAAGTACATTGTTATTTGTTATTTATCTGTTATTTATAATGTTAAGTTGGGGAGGTGGGACGGGGGGGAGAGCAGATCGGGGATTTGGGCTCCTAGGGGGGGTTCTTTTACAGGCATGGACGGGGACGGGGGTGGAACTGAAGATGGCGGGGGTGGGGTGTGGCAGGGCGAAAGCGCGGGTTTTCCTCTGTTTTCCCGCGCGCGGGGCAGAGGAGGGGGAGGGGAGGAGTGCGGGGCGTGGCTAGCAATGGCGACCTTTCCCGCGCTGGAGCGGGGCCAGGGAGGAGTGGCAAGGGGGGGGGAGGCCCCCCCCCGAGCCGGGGGGAGTCGGAGTGGGGCAGGAGCAGCCGGGTCAGCGTGAACCAGCTGACTTACGGGAGTACGATGGAGGGTACATCGCGGCTAGGAGGGGTCCTAGCCTGGGGGGGGGGGAGGGGGGTTAGGGAGGGACACCGGGTTGCTGCTGAAAAGACCAGAAACGGGAAGTGGAGGACTGGAGAGGTGGGGGGAGGGGGACATCGCCATGGGGAGCGGGTCAGAAGGGGAGGGTCGACCCGGGGCGAGCAGGGAACAGGACATGGCTAATCGGCAGGGGAAGGGGGCGGGTCGTCCCGCGACCCGGCTGATCACTTGGAACGTGAGGGGGTTGAATGGGCCGGTCAAGAGATCAAGGGTATTCTCACACCTGAAGGGACTGAAGGCTGATGTAGCAATGTTACAGGAGACCCATTTGAAGGTAGTGGACCAGGTTCGCCTGAGAAGGGGGTGGGTGGGACAGGTGTTCCACTCTGGATTGGACGCAAAGAACCGGGGGGTGGCGATTCTGGTGGGAAAGAGGGTGTCGTTCGTGGCGGAGGAGGTGGTGGCGGATAAGGAGGGTAGGTATGTGATGGTGAAGGGTAAGCTGCAGGGGGAGAAAGTGGTGATGGTCAACGTATATGCCCCGAACTGGGATGACGCGGGTTTTATGAGGCGCCTATTGGGCCTCATTCCGGGACTGGAGGCAGGGGGCTTGATCATGGGGGGGGACTTTAACACAGTGCTGGACCCCGGGCTAGACAGATCGAGCGCAAGGACCAATAGGAGGCCGGCAGCGGCAGAAGTGCTGAGGGGGTACATGGAGCAGATGGGAGGAGTAGACCCATGGAGGTTTGGTAGGCCGAGGGCGAGGGAGTATTCCTTTTTCTCCCACGTCCATAGAGTGTACTCCAGAATCGATTTCTTCGTGTTGAGCAGGGGGCTGATCCCGAGGGTACGGGAAGCTGAGTACTCGGCCATTGCGATCTCTGATCATGCACCGCATTGGGTGGATGTGGAAATGGGGGAGGCGCGGGACCAGCGCCCGCTGTGGCGGCTGGATGTGGGGCTGTTAGCGGACGACGAGGTGTGTAAAAGGGTCCGGAAGAGCATTGAGAGCTATCTGGACTTGAATGACACGGGTGAGGTGCAGGTGGGGATGGTCTGGGAGGCCCTGAAGGCAGTGATCAGGGGAGAGCTGATCTCCATAAGGGCGCATAGAGAAAGAAAGGAGAGGCAGGAGAGGGAGAGGCTGGTGGGGGAGCTATTGGAAGTGGATAGGAGATATGCGGAGGCACCAGAGGAGGGGCTGCTGGAAGAACGGCGCAGCCTGCAGGTCAAGTTCGACCTGCTGACCACCAGGAAGGCAGAGACGCAGTGGAGAAGGGCACAGGGCGCGGTCTATGAGTATGGGGAAAAGGCGAGCAGGATGCTGGCACACCAGCTTCGCAAACGAGATGCGGCTAGGGAGATTGGGGGAGTGAAGGAGAGGGGCGGGAAGGTAGTGCAGAAGGGGCAAGAAGTGAACGGGGTCTTCAGGGATTTTTACAAGGAGTTGTATCGGTCTGAGCCGCCGACAAGGAGAGGGGGAATGGAGGACTTCCTAAACAAATTGAGGTTCCCAAGGGTCCAGGAGGGGCTGGTAGAAGGGCTGGGGGCGCCAATAGGGCTAGAGGAGCTAGTCAAGGGAATAGGTCAGATGCAAGCGGGGAAGGCGCCGGGGCCAGATGGGTTCCCGGTGGAATTCTATAAGAAAAATGTGGACTTGGTGGGACCGGTACTGGTACGAGCCTTTAATGAGGCGCGAGAGGGGGGGGTTCTGCCCCCGACAATGTCGCAGGCTCTGATCTCCCTGATATTGAAGCGGGATAAAGACCCCGTGCAGTGCGGGTCCTACAGGCCTATCTCGCTTCTGAACGTGGATGCCAAGTTGCTGGCAAAGATCCTGGCAGCTAGAATAGAGGATTGTGTGCCAGGGGTAATCCATGAGGACCAGACGGGGTTCGTGAAGGGGCGGCAGCTCAACACGAACGTGCGGAGATTGCTGAATGTAATTATGATGCCGGCAGTGGAGGGGGAGGCTGAGATAGTGGTAGCGCTGGACGCGGAGAAGGCATTCGATAGGGTGGAGTGGGAGTACCTGTGGGAGACGTTGAAACGGTTTGGGTTTGGGGAAGGGTTTATTAAGTGGGTGAAGTTGCTCTACTCGGCCCCGACGGCGAGTGTAGTGACAAACGGGAGGAGGTCGGAGTATTTCGGGCTCCACCGAGGGACCAGGCAGGGATGTCCCCTATCCCCCCTACTTTTCGCACTGGCGATTGAACCGTTGGCGATGGCACTGAGGGGTTCAGGGGGGTGGAGAGGACTGACTAGGGGAGGGGAGGAACATCGAGTATCGCTGTATGCGGATGATCTACTGCTGTACGTGGCAGACCCAGAAGGGGGAATGCCGGAGATAATGGAACTATTAGCAGAGTTTGGGGACTTTTCGGGGTACAAATTAAATTTGGGCAAAAGCGAGGTTTTTGTGATACACCCGGGGGACCAGGGAGAGGGTATTGGGAGACTCCCCTTCAAGCGAGCAGGAAAGAGCTTTAGGTACTTAGGGGTGCAGGTGGCAAGGAACTGGGGGACCCTCCACAAGTTGAACTTTTCCAGGCTGGTGGAACAGATGGAGGAGGAGTTTAAGAGGTGGGACATGGTACCGTTGTCGCTGGCGGGGAGGGTGCAGTCAATCAAAATGACGGTCCTCCCAAGGTTCTTGTTTTTATTTCAGTGCTTGCCCATCTTCCTCCCTAGGGCCTTCTTCAAAAAGGTGACGAGTAGCATCATGAGCTACGTGTGGGCGCATGGCACCCCAAGGGTGAGGAGGGTCTTTTTGGAGCGGAGTAGGGACAGTGGAGGGCTGGCACTACCCAATCTTTCGGGGTACTACTGGGCGGCAAATGTGTCAATGGTGCGCAAGTGGATGATGGAAGGGGAGGGGGCAGCTTGGAAACGAATGGAGAGGGCGTCCTGTGGCAACACAAGCCTGGGGGCCCTAGTAACGGCACCATGGCCGCTCCCCCCCACGAGGTACACCACGAGCCCGGTGGTGGCGGCCACCCTCAAGATATGGGGGCAGTGGAGGCGACATAGGGGGGAAATGGGAGGTCTGTTGGCGGCGCCAATAAGAGGGAACCATAGATTCATCCCGGGGAACATCGACGGGGGATTTCAGAGCTGGTACAGGGTGGGCATACGGCAGCTGAAGGACCTGTTTATAGAGGGGAGGTTTGCGAGCCTGGGAGGGCTGGAGGAGAAGTTTGAGCTCCCCCCGGGAAACATGTTCAGATATCTACAAGTGAAGGCATTTGCTAGGCGGCAGGTGGAGGGGTTTCCCCTGCTCCCCAGTAAGGGGGCGAGTGATAGGGTGCTCTCGGGGGTCTGGGTCGGAGGGGGGAAGATATCAGACATCTACAAGATAATGCAGGAGGCGGAAGAAGCATCAGGGGAGGAGCTGAAAGCCAAGTGGGAAGGGGAGCTGGGAGAGCAGATAGAAGACGGGACGTGGGCGGATGCACTGGAGAAGGTCAATTCTTCCTCCTCGTGTGCGAGGCTGAGCCTCATTCAATTTAAGGTGCTGCATAGAGCTCACATGACGGGGACAAGGATGAGCCGGTTCTTTGGGGGTGAGGACAGGTGTGTCAGATGTCTGGGAAGCCCAGCGAACCATGTGCATATGTTCTGGGCATGTCCGGTGCTGGAAGGGTTCTGGAAGGGGGTGGCAAGGACGGTGTCGAAGGTGGTGGGGTCCAGGGTCAAACCAGGATGGGGGCTTGCGATCTTTGGGGTCGGGGTAGAACCGGGGGTACAGGAGGCTAGGGAGGCCGGAATACTGGCCTTTGCGTCCCTAGTGGCTCGACGAAGGATATTAATTCAATGGAAGGACGCGAGGCCTCCAAGCGTTGAAACTTGGATTAACGATATGGCTAGCTATATTCAGCTAGAAAGGATCAAATTTGCCCTGAGAGGGTCGGTACAGGGATTCGCCAGGCGGTGGCAACCTTTCCTTGACTTTTTAGATCAGAGATAGACGTTCGGGGTCGTGGCAGCAGCAACCCGGGGGGGGGGGGGGGGGGAGGGGGGGGGGGGGGGGGGGAGGGGGGGAGGGGGGAGGGGGGGGGGGGGGGAGGGGGGGGGAGGGGAGGGAGGGGGGGGAGGGAGGGGGGGGGCAGCAAGGGTCGTGGGGGGACACGCACGACTGTAACGCGGGCAAGCCTGCTCGCTGCTCATGTCTGAAACTGTAGGCTGCCTTGGTTGTTAAGGTTGCCGGGGGGGGGGGGGGGGGGGGGGGGAGGACTGGTGCGCGCGAGAGGGCGGGCGAGGGAGGGACATTTGCCTAGAGGGATTGTGTTGTAAATAATTTAAAAATTAGTAGGGGTAAATGTCTGTATGGAAAAACTCTTTCAATAAAAATTATTTTAAAAAAAAAAGTGAATAATGGACCAGTAAAAATAAAAATCATCATGGTCTTAGTAACTCTTAAAATGATCACTTCCGGCGGCGGCCATGGAGGAGTAGGTCACACATTTGATAGCTCCCGCCTGTGATGGACTTTTGGACCTCTTTCCCCTGTTTTTTTCCGGATTTTATTGGATAAATCGGCGAAGAGTGAGACAGTGAGGAGAAATCCCCCTCCAGTGTATGGAGAATTGGACCAGAAGTGGCGTGTGAGAAGACAAAAGTCCCACAAGGAAGACGGGAGCAGAGCTGGCCACACAGGAAAGCATGGCGGCACAGTGGTCGACGGAGCAGCTGGTGAAGTTTTTTGAAGATTGCTTCGCCAAGCTTAAGAAGGACATGCTGGACCCGATCAAGGCTTCAATTTATCAGGTGGTGCAGAATCAAGTAACCCACGGACATGCGATCCAGGAGTTGGAGAAACAGGTGTCCGAGCACGAGGAATACATAACCGTGCTGGAGACCAAGGTGGAGATGATGAACGACGCCATAAAAAAATGCAGGAGAAGCTGGAGGACCTAGAGAACAGGTCCAGGAGGCAGAATCTGAGAATCGTTGGCCTCCCTGAAGGCAGTGAGGAATCGGATGCGAGGGCCTATGTGACGGACATGCTGGAGAAGTTGTTGGGGGCTGAGGCGTTCCCTCGGCCTGTATAGACTTTCATCAAGCAAAAAAGACTGGAGGTGAACTAAAAGACACTGAAGCCTCGGAGAGTACTGTAGTGGCGATTTGTTGAAAATCACTTTAGTGCTGTTTGAATAAGTAGTGTGATGAGGGACTGTTTTGATGGCGAAAGTTAACTTGGTCTTACTGGGAGCTGGTTGGGGGGTGGGGTGGTTTCTGGGATTGTTTTTTCTGTGGCTGCTTTTTCTGATGTTTTTTACTGGGGAATGTGATGCTTTGAATATGTTTGTCCAAGTGGAGAGAGAGGGGAGAGAACAATGGGGAGACAGACTGTTTGGTGCTATGGGTGGGAGCTATCAAATCAGCTTAGTCAGCTGACTCACGGAAGCACAGTTGGGGACGAGCAGATGTTGAGCTGGAGCTTGAGATGGGGGGTTGGATTTCTAGTGCTGTTACCGGGGGGGAGGGAGTAGGGTGGGAGGAGGGGTGGCGCTTTGGTGACAGGGTAGGAACTGTTACTAGGGGACAAATGGGAGGTTGGGGACGGTGAATGCCCGACGGGGGGCTCGAGGAGGCCGGGAGCGTGAGCTGGAGGCTGGTCTAAAAAGGGTGATGGCTAGGAATTCACCCGACCAGGCTGATTACATGGAACGTTAGAGGGTTGAATGGGCCGGTCAAGAGGGCTCGCGTGTTTGCGCATTTGAGGGGGCCGAAGGCACATGTGGCAATGTTATAAGAGACACACCTAAAGGTTACAGACCAGACAAGATTGAGAAAGGGGTGGGTTGTCCAAGTATTCCACTCAGGGCTGGACTCAAAGACCAGGGGTGTAGCGATCTTGATCATTAAATGAGTGGCATTCGAGGCAGGGAAAATCGTGTGAGACATGGGGGGTAGGTACATAATGGTGAGTGGGAAGCTGGAGGGGGTGCTCGTGAACGTATATGCTCTGAATTAGGACGATGTGGAATTTATGAGGCGGGTGTCAGGTAAAACCCAGACTTAGAGTCACATTACTTGATTATGGGGGGAGATCTTAACACAGTCATTGATCCGGAATTGGACCGGTCAAAATCCAGGACAGGGAGGATATCGGCCGCGGCAAAGGAATTGAAGGGGTTTATGGAACAGATGGGGGTGTAGACCCATGGAGGTTTGCAAGACCAAGGGCGAAGGAGTTTTCTTTTTTCTCCCATGTCCAAAAGGTATACTCTCGCATTGACTTTTTTGTTCTGAGCAGGGCCCTAATACCAGGGGTGGTGGATACCGAGTACTTGGCAATCGCAGTGTTGGATCTATGGGTTAGTTTGGAGAGAGTACAACACCCGCTATGGAGGCTGGATGTGGTGTTATTAGCGGACAAAGCGATCTGTGGGCGGGTGAACAAGTCCATCCAAACCTACCTGGAAACAAATGATACGAAGGAGGTCTCTGTAGCAACGGTTTGGGAAGCTTTGAAGGCAGTGGTCAGAGGGGAATTAATCTCGATACGGGCCCACAGAGAAAAGGTGGAACGGGCTGAGAGGGATAGGTTCGGTGAGGAAATACTCCAGGTGTATAGGAGATACTCGGAGGCCCCAGACGTGAGGCTACTGAGGGAGCGGCGGAGGTTACAGGCGGAGTTTGGACTGTTGACTACAGGGAAAGCAGTGGAACAGCTGAGGAAGGCAAGGGGGGGGTGATTTATGAGTATGGGGAAAAGGCCAGCGGAATGTTAGTGCAGCAGCTCAGGAAAAGGGAAGCGTCCAGAGAGATAGGGAGAGTAAAGAGTGGGGGTGAATGAGATGTTTAAGGACTTTGCAACAAATTATATGATTCGGAACCCCTGGCGGGGGGTGGAGGGGATGAGGCAGTATTTGGGTCAGTTGAGGTTCCCGAGGGTGGATGAGGATCTGGTGAAAGGGCTGGAAGCCCCAATTGAAATTGAGGAAATAATTGAGGGGCTGGAGGGCATGCAGTCGGGCAAGGCCCCGAGGCCTGACGCTATCCAGTGGAATTCTATAAGAAGTTTTCAGAGATATTGAGCCCACTGCTGGTGAGGACATTTAATGAAGCAAAAGAGAAGGGAGTCCACCCCCCAACAATGTCGCAGGCCTCGATTTCATTGATCCCAAAACGGGAGAAGGATCCGGAGCAATGCGGGTCACACAGGCCAATTTCTCTACTGAATGTGGACGTCAAACTGCTGGCTAAGATATTGGCCACAAGGATAGAGCATTGTGTCCCGGGGATGATAGGGGAAGACCAGACAGGATTTGTAAAGGGCAGACAACTCAAGGCCAATGTTCGAAGTTTTTTAAATGTCATTGTGAAAAAGTGAAAATCGCTTATTGTCACGAGTAGGCTTCAATGAAGTTACTGTGAAAAGCCCCTAGTCGCCACATTCTGGCGCCTGTTCGGGGAGGCTGTTACGGGAATCGAACCGTGCTGCTGGCTTGCTTGGTCTGCTTTCAAAGCCAGCGATTTAGCCCTGTGCTAAACAGCCCTCAGAAGGAGGGGAGATGGAGGTGGTGGTAGCGATGGATGCAGAGAAGGCATTTGATCAGGTGGAGTGGGATTACCTTTGGGAGGCGCTGGGAAGGTTTGGGATTGGTGAGGGCTTCATTGACTGGGTGCGGTTGCTCTATCAGGCACCAGTAGCGAGTGTGCATATGAACCAGCTGAGGCCGGGGTATTTTGAACTACACCGAGGGGCGGGGCAAGGGTGCCCCCTCTCCCCGCTACTGTTTGCTCTAGCTATAGAGCCACTGGCCATGGCGTTAAGAGCCTCTAGGAACTGGAAGGGGGTTGTTCGGGGGGTAGGGGGTGTGGAGCACCGGGTCTCGCTTTACACAGATGACCTGCTCTTGTATATTTCAGACCCATTGGAGGGGATGGGGGAAGTAATGCGAATCCTGGGGGAATCCTGGGATAATAATCATTGGTTTGTACCGGGTAGGCTGGATGGTGGGTTCCGGAAATGGAAAAGGGCAGGAATTAGGACGATTGGGGAATCTATTTATAGACGGGAGCTTCCCCAGCTTGAAAGACTTGGAGGATAAATTTGAATTGCCAGCGGGGATTGGGTTTAGGTATTTGCAGGTGCGAGACTTCTTGGGAAGGCAGGTTCCGGCATTCCCGCTGATGCCACCACGGGGGATACAGGACAGAGTAGTTTGCAGTACCTGGGTGGGAGAGTGGAAGATATCACATATTTACCAGGATATTTGGATGCGGAGGAAACTGCGGTGGAGGACCTTAAGGGCAAGTGGGAGGATGAGCTAGGAGGAGAGATAGAGGCGGGTCTGTGGGCGAGTGCCCTAAGCAGGGTTAATACATCCTCGTCATGTGCCACGCTTAGCCTGATACAGTTCAAGGCAGTCCACCGGGCACACATGACAGTGGCCCGGATGAGTAAGATTTTTGGGGTAGAGGATAGGTGTGCGAGGTGCGCGGGAGGTCCAGCAAATCATGCCCACATGTTTTGGGCATGCCCGAAGCTTAGAGGGTTTTGGCAGGGTTTCGCTAAGGCCATGTCCACAGTACTCAAAACACAGATGGTGCCGAGTCCGGAGGTAGCGATCTTTGGAGTGTCGGAAGATCCGGGAGTTCAGGGGGCGAAAGAGGCCGACTTCTTGGCCTTTGCCTCCCTGGTAGCCTGGAGACGGATCTTATTAATGTGGAGGGACTCGAAGCCCCCGAGTGTAAAGACCTGCGTTAGTGACATGGCTGGGTTTCTCAGTCTCGAGAAAAGGGAGTTCGCCTTAAGAGGGTAAATGGTAGGGTTCACCCGGAGGTGGCAGTCATTCATCGATTTTCTCAGGGAAAATTAAAATGTCAGCAGATGCAGAATTCCAAAGGGGGGGGGGGGGGGGGAAGAGGGACGAATTGTTGTTTTATGGTTGGGGTGTGTGAAGATTGTGATGGGGTGGAAATGTTTATTGTACCATGTTTACATCGCTGTTATTGTTATTATTATAAAAACTTGCAACTACCCTGATAAAAATGTTTTTTTTTTAATCTCTTAAAATTATGTACACAAGGAAATTTCAAAATGATAATAATGTACAAGTCTGGAACATGTTAGAAAAAATAGAAACCACTTAATGTACTTGAAGTGATCGTCACAAAATATATTGCTGCATTAATATGGGATTGAAAATGCGGTTCAAACTCTCACAGCTACTGCTTTAACATGCCATCTACAATCTACCCTACTATTGACCTGAGACACCCGGGAATTTCAACTCCCGGTGTGGTCGAGCGTTCTGGAATGTTACGAATCAATAGAAAAAAATCATTCCATTGCAAGCAATAAAAGACAATTAAAAATCTCCAATGAGGTGGAAGAACATAAGAAACAGGAGCAGGAGTAGGCATTTCAGCCCTTCGAGCACACTGCACAATTCAATAAGATCTTGGTTGATGTTCCACGTCATCACAAATTCCTGCACAATACCCTTAACTCTTGATCCCTAGATATTTTTTATTTGTAGAAATCTGTCGAGCACAGCCTTGAACATACTCAGTGACTGAGCCTCCACAGCTCTATGGGGTAGAGAACTCCAGTCACCACCCTCTAAGTGAAGAAATTCCTCCTCATCTCAGTCCGAAATGGCCTCCTTTTGTGACAGTTTCCCATGTTCTAAACCCCTCCCCCAGCAAAGAAAAAAAACATCATTCCTGCATCTAAGCTGTCAGAGCCCTGCATGTTTGAATGAAATCCCCTCTCATCCTTCTAAATTTCAGAGAATAAAGGCCCAATCTATTTAATATTTCCTCATAGGGCAAGCCAGCTATCCCAGAAATTAATTTAGTGAACACTAATACACAGCACCACAATCAAACAGAAAACTGGTTCATGCAATACGGGACAATAAACAAACAGAAGACTGGATCATACAATATGGAATATTTTGATCTTTGCTGGGAGATGCTCATATGGGGAAAGGAAACAAGTGACATCAGAAAGCCAAAATAAAATTGCATTTGTCATGTCCTTTGGTGTACCAGAACAAGAGGTAAGGGTGTAGGGCTGGAACCAGAAATGTCACATTCTTATTTTTTCTGTGTAAGTACATAACGCCTGCTTTCTAAACTTGCCTCCACCAATACACTACCAGTCATCAATTGTGAAAAGTTATTTGAATACCTCATTCTATTTTTTCATTCTGACACTACGTTAAATCACAGCACTTCTTTGATGTTAATACAACACTAAGTAAACGAATGAACACTGCTTCTGAGTATGAGTAATCTATTAAGATCATACAGAGGTGAAGGTGTAGAGGCTTTTGATGATGACTCCATGTGTTCCCCATGAAATATGTTAACACTGATAAATAGAACTAAACAAGGAACGTAGGTGGTGCTTTAGGGCGAATAAAATTGCTGTGTAAAATAAGGTTAATGTCATTTCTAAAAAATGCAATTAAAGTGGGAGTATTCCAGGAACTTTCCAGCCCGTTTCATAGTGAATACATTTTTGTCTTGAAACAATTCAAGATGGAGAACTTACATGTTCCTTAACTATTGCACTTAAATATCCATTTGAGTAATAATATTGATTTTGTGTCAGGTTAAATTACAATCAAGGTATTGAATTAAGAACAAACTTCATTTCTGTCTATGCAGAGTATAGAAGACTTTTTATAATGATAAATGGCGAGAAAGCTGGCAGAATTGGACCATTGTCTGAAATAATTATTTAGTTCACTGTCCTCACCTTTTTGGGGATGGAAATAGGCGAGAAAGAGTACAGGGATGGGAAGCGAGGAGTGATGGGACTTTGCAAAATCTTTCCTTGAAATAGGGCTAGGTGGAGGTCACAAGACATTGTAGTCAAATGGTTTGTGAAACAACAGATCTTGGAATACCTCTTTTGTTCATGGTTATATGATGGCTTGTCCACATTCCTTTTCCTAATGTCAGTGGTCATACTCTGAAATGTGCTAACATAAGGAAAGCACCTACCCCACAAAACAAGTATGGAAAGGGTGAATGGGATGAATTCCATAGTTCCATGTTAGTGATATAAAAACAGAATGTTCGTGCAGCTTCACAGTCGGAAACGGAAGGTACAAAAACAGGAATAAAAACAAATAAGGAACTATCAAAACAGTGCGACTGCTTGGCCACACAAGTCACAACAGGGAAATCTTTACAGGGAACCCCACTATAATGGTAATTGAAAGGCCAAGTAATCTGAAAAAAGATAACACATATAGTGTAGGAAGCATCAAATACAGCAGAAATAGAATAGGGCAAATGGAATATTTTGAGTCACGAGAGACGGACATTACTGGCAAAGCTGGCAGTTGAACACTGTTTAAAAATAAGGACCGGGATTCTCCGGGCTCCCACCCGGCTCTGAGAATCGGAGCTGATGCCGAGATGGCCTGCGACGCCAGTCCGACACTGGGGCGCGATTCTCCGGCGACTGGAGAATCAGCGCCAGCTGCGGTGCATGACCGATGCGGCGCCGGTCGGGGGCAGTTGAAAGAGGCCCCCGCGGTGATTCTCCGCAGTCAGCCGGCCGAGTTCCCGCCGGCGTGGTTCTAACATGGTTCCACCTGGCGGGAGCTCGGACCCGCAAGATCTGGGGGGGGGGGGCTACCTTCTTCCGCGCCGGCCCACTGTGTGGCTCTGCCCTGTTGCACGGCGCCGGTGCGCAAGTGGCCTCTGCGTGCATGCATGGACCCGCGGTGAGCAGTGCAAGGCCACGTATGGCAGCTGCAACTGCTCAGAGCACTCCAGCGCCGTGCTGGCCCCCTGTGGGCAACCGAATCACTGGGCCAAGAGGCCCATTGATGCCGGTGTGAAATACTGACGGCATGTTTACACCGGCGTCAACACATAGCCGCGTTTTCAGAGAATCCCGGCCAAGATATCTCCCATTGAGACAAAGATTAGTGGAATGTTTTGTCTCTCAGAGTCTCAAGTCGGTGGAATTCTCTTCTCCAGAAACCAGGGTGCATGAGACATTGAATATTTTTAAGGCTGAGAGTTTTAAAAAAAATATTTTACTTAAACATTTTTCGATAAAGTACAAAACAGTAAAACAAAAAAAAAACTGAAAAAACAACCCCCCCCCCCCCCCCCCCCCCCCCCCCCCCCCATTGCCAACAGCTGACGGTGACTAGATCTTTAAAGTACAGAATGCATGGCTGCTATCTTTTGTAGAACACTCAACTGCACCCCTTATGGTGTATTTAATTTTTTCAAGGTGTAGAAACTCCATACAATCCCCCAGCCACACTGGATACGCTGTTTAAGGCTGAGAGTCAAGATATATTCCTGATTGACAAGTGAGTCAAAGGGTATCGTGTTATGCTTCTTGCCGTAGCATAAGCTGCTTCCTTGATGTACTCTCTGACAAAGGAAGGTTCAGACTTGGAGAAAGCTTCAACACATTTATTGAACCGTTAACAATTCTCCTACTTGAATTCGACTCTCTTGCTAATCTAACTATAGTAACTATATCTGACTAACCAGTCTGCTCTAATCCATGCGGTGGGTGTGATGCTTTCCTGATCTGCCCCTGTCTCTCTGAGTGTCGCCTATGGAAAGAGGAAGAGCATGTGTGCCCTGTCCTTTTATATGGGTAGCCCCCTTGTGGTAGTGTCACCTCTGGGTGTGTCTTGAATGCCCATTGGTCGTAACCTATCTTACCGACCTATTGGTTGAATGTCTGTATGTCATGATGTCTCTGGTGCTCCCTCTAGTGTTTATTTCATCTAAATGTATTTACATTAACCCCTTGTGTTTTTACAGTGACACATATCACCACAAAGGGTATAGTGGCTAGGAAGGAAAGTGGAGTTAAGGCCACAATCAGATCCGTTATGATCTTATAAAATGGCAGTGCAGGCGCGAGGGGACGAATGGCTTCCTTCTGCTCCTCTAATTGGTATGTTTGTATGTTCCTGCTGTCAAGCTTGAAACTGCATGCATCTTCATATGCAGATCATTTTCCGATATAGCATTGTAACAGATTTGGGCAATGGTTACACAGTCATCTCATTATACAAGAATTATTTTTAGCCTTAACTGTCTGAACAAGAAAAAAAACAACTGCTCATTTCAATTAAGATGTCAGCTGCCTCAAGCATTCCTAAAGTTGTACTAACCACCCTGTGGTTTTCTTATATATTTCTGATACGTCATGGCATTCAGAGGGAAAAACAGCAATGTGACTGTTAATGCAACATAAATAATGCAAATACTGGAATGACTAATTATCTTTTTCATAAGATATGCTTTTACAGTCTGCGTCATCAATCCGAGTCCATGCAGAATCCATGTGCAAGTATTCTATCATGGGTTTCACAACCACTTGTTGATTTAACAAACTTCAAGAAGCACTCAGTACCCCTGCTTACCCTGAAAGCTATGAAGAAGAACCATTTCTATCTCTAAGCCCCCAAACAGTGAACAATTAATGCAGCTCCCTCTTAAAGAGCTAACTGACCAGAATTAACTGGCCCGGCTGGAACTCTTAACTTTATGGCAATTACCCTGTTGTTTGAAATCTCTAAACTTCCTTATGACTGAGCCTCATTGTTTACATCACACAAGCTAATGTCAAACTTTTCTGGCTATTCTATTACTCTGGATACATGTATCCCCTCAGAAAAATTAATTTTAGATCCAGTAATCTTTCTTTCATAAGTCAGGCCCTGAACGGATTAACGCAAAAGCACACATGCTGGAGATCGGGAAAAAAAAGAGAATGCTAGGAATACTCAGCAGGTCTGGATGAAGGAACAGAGTTAGCATTAAGAACCCTCACAACTTTTAAGAAGTATTTAGATCAGCACTTGAAATACTATAGCACTTCAAGTGCTGATCTAAAAGGCTGTGGACCAAGTGCTGGAAAATGGGATAAGAATAGTTCGGTGCTTGATGGTCAGCGGGAATGGGATGGCCCAAGGGCCTCTTTCCGTGCTGTAAAACTCCATGACTCTATACTATTTCGTCAGAATCATCACCCGCAGATGATTTTCGACCTCTACCAATGCAGACTATTTCAGATTAAATGCACAATGACTAGCATCTACATTCATATTTAAATACATTTGCCATATCTTAGCCCAGCTACACCCTGCTCCATGTAGAGCAGGTATCACACAAGGTCCTGTGAGAACGTGGTAAATTTCAACATGATATTTGTAACAGAACGTACGTAGAGTTATATTGAATATGAAGTACAGAGCCAGCCTTTTTTGCACAACTAGTCTCTGATGGTGTTGTATTCCACGAGTCTCCTCCTAGTCCATCTGTCTCATCTCCGTCTTTCAGCACATCTTTCTCTCATGTACTCCTCCCGTTTCCTTTTGAAAGTATTAAAGCTATTTACTTCAATTACTACAAATCGACCCAAAATAAAAAAGGCAGATCGCAAAACATGGTATTCCTTCCCCTCACAGACAACATTTTGTGGCTAATTTGACATGTTAAAAGGACTATTGCTTCAATACTTTGCAACATAAGAAGCAAAGGCAAATTAATTTTCACATCAATGACAAAATGGTTACTGTGCCTTTTCATTACTTAGTTATTGAATATTTGTATCTCAATTTGAATCTAATTGGACATTATCCTACAAGTGCCATGTTTCAATGTAGATTTTGAAGTGTTTTCCTTCTTAATAATAATCTTTATTGTCACAAGTAGGCTTACATTTACAGTGCAATTAAGTTACCGTGAAAACCCCTAGTCGCCACACAGAGGGAGAATTCAGAATGTCCAAATTACCTAACAGCATGTCTTTCGGGACTTGTGGGAGGAAACCGGAGAACTCGGAGGAAACCCACACAGGCACGGGGAGAACGTGCAGACTCCGCACAGTGACCAAAGCCGGGAATTGATCCTGGGACCCTGGAGCTGTGACAGTGCTACCCACTGTGCTACCGTGCCGCCGCTAGTGGTCGATCAGAACTGATGCTACCTCACGAGGATGTCCACAAAGAATCCATTTGTTTTATTATTGTGTATGGTAGGCGTTAGATTATTCAGCTAAATCTCTGTATTGAACTTCAACAATTTAAGAAATAATGACCCATTTCCTGAGAAATTGAAGCCAATTTCATGTTTCAGCATTTTCCATCTTGTGTGTATCCAGAGCACCTAATTTTCTTAATTCATTTTAACAGATCCTGCTACAAGTTTCTATTAGATTGAGCCAGTATTTAAGATTAAATGCAAAGTCACTTCAAATGTCTAAATATTTTGAGTGTATTAAAGGTCACATCCATTCCCAATATCAGAACAATGCAATTGAAAGTAAGCAAACCATAAGGTCTTCACACAAAAAAAATCACTGCAGGCATTATTGCATCATTTTAAAAAAAGAGAAAAAAAAATCTCCTACTTGTGATTTTTTTGATGACATTTTGCTGAGTTTATTGAAAAATCTTTTTTGTTTCAATGAGAAAACTGAACAGATTTAGACTTAAGGTGAACTTGAACTTTTGAATACATCCTGACGGAAAGGGGCAGTGAACAACCAATAACACCTTCGCACTTCATTTTTGTTCAGAACTTAGGTTCAAAATGTCCTTTTCATAGGAAGATAGCAAACAATCTTTTGAGGGCCTGAATATTGATTTTCATTTTAATACAAAAATGTGAAAATGGAATAAACTTTTATTTTAAGCAATCAGGATTTATAGATATTGATCTGGATTAACAATTGTATTTTTCCTATTCATTCAAGGAGTATGGGCTTCACTGGTGAGCTCACCATTCATTGCCTACCCATAATTGTCCTTGAGAAGATGGTGGTGAGCTGCCATCTTGAACCACTGCAGTTCACGTGGTGTAAGTACACCCACAGTGTTGTTCGGGAGGGGGTTCCAGGATTTTGACCCAGTGCCAGTGAAGGAATGGCAATATATTTGCAAGTCAAAATGGTTGGCTTGGAGGCAAACTTTCAGGTGGTGGTGTTTCCATGCTTATGCTGCTCTTGTCCTTCTAGACGGGCATGGATTTTGGAAGGTGCCGCCTAAGAAACCTTGGTGAGTTCCTGCAGCGCATATGGTACACGCTGCTGCTACTGTGCGTCGGTGATGAAGGGAGTGAATGTTTGTGCAAGTGATGCCAATCAAGCAGGCTACTTTGACCTGGATGGTGTCAAGCTTGAGTGTTTTTGGAGCTGCACTCATTCAGGCAACTGGAGATTATTCAATCACTCTCCTGACTTGTGCCTTGTAGATTGTCGACATGCTTTGGGGAAGTGAATTACTCGATGCAGGATTCCCAGCCTCTGATCTGCTCTTGTAGCCACAGCATTTATATAGTAAGTCCACTTGACTTTCTGGTCAATGGTAACTCCCAGGATGTTGAAGGTGGGAGATTCAGTGATGGTAATGCCATTGCATGTTAAGGGGTGATGGTTAGTGTAGTCGCTGAAGAAATAGACTTCATGGAATGCAAGGTAGGCTGGATAATAACAAAGTTTATTTACGCTATACACAATAACCACTTGTACGACAACTCCTCACCCCGAAGGGACACCCTCCCTGACCTGCACCCAGGCCGGGGTTTATATACTGTGAAGCACCTCCCAGTTAGGAGTGATGTTCTGTCTCCTTAATTACCAGGGGAGTTCATATTCCATGGTGTAGGAGGGGAATCGGATACAACATAGTGCTTGGCCCCCGAGGGGGTCATAACAGTTAGATTCTTTCTTGTTGGAGATGATCATTGCCTGGCACGTACATGGCATAATTGTTTTCTTGTCACTTGTCAGCCCAAGCTGGTATGAGATGATGAAAACACTAAATGCTTTAAGGCAGGAATACTAAAACAGGAACTAGGTGATAACAAGGTAAGTGGTTAGGGAGAAGGCCTGACACCAACATCAACTTGCATTTATATAGCACCTTAAAGATTTAAAAATATTCTAGGGTATTTTGCAAAGATATGGACAAGCAAAAGCCAGCACCAAACATAAGAACTATTGGGAGGGGTGGCCAAGAGCTTGGTCAAAGAGGTGGTCTTCAAAGAAGATCTGAAGAGGGAGGAAAGGGAAGAGGTGTAATAGTTTAATAGTGGGGTAGGGGAATCACCAAGACAGCAGAGCATGTGGCCACTATGGGGTGAATGCATGGTTGCCAACGTTAGGGTGAAAGATGGGAGAACTGCAGAAGAGGCCAAAGCTGCACAATTGAATCATTCTGGGGGCTGGAAGAGATTACAAATAGCAGGTGGTAGGCCCGTGAAAAAATTTAAACAAGGATGAAAATTGTGTCATTCAACAAAGATATTGAGGCGAGGTGAATGAGACTCGAAGATCCTGAGTGCAGGACACAGGATTAAGTGCAGCCTCATCTGGGAGGTCACCGAATTGAACCAGAGTCCCGATAGATAAAGTGGTGTTCCTCGGCACTGCGAGCCCCAGCAAACACTCGGCTAAATACGCTCGTCCCGGGACTCTTCCAATTCGGTTAGATCACGCCCACTGCTTCTGATCAACCTGGCAACTCCATGGCTCCCACATCCCCCAATGTGCCCTCCTGGGGATTTGGTGCCCACTCTCAGATACTGATGCTCCCTCTTCCAGATCTCACAAACCTCTCAACCACCCTCAGAGTGTTCTTGGATTTTGGACTTCCCACAGTACAACCAGGGATGTCAGGCCCCATGGATTACTTCTGGATCCCAGAACTACACCTGATCCCAGGACCACACCTGAGTATCTCCTTAGTGTGGGACCAAACAAAAGAAAATCACTTCCATTTTAGGTAGTTATACAAGTGAAAATATGCACAATTTTTTTGATATTACTATCCGCCAGCAACAATAATAATTGTGCTCATGATATTTGTGCTCCGTAATTTATGTATGGTTTCACATTTGGATTCGCGAAATATTTTTAATTAAAACATAATTCTTTTGATGCACAATTAGTGCACACAATGCAGATAAAAGCATATAGGCCAATAAATCTGTGCTGAATTATTATTCCAGTTGTACAGACCCAAATTCCAGTATTTCCCTGTAATACATATGTAAAATTACCAGGAATCTTGTCTAACATACTAACCTGACATTCTGGGATACCACATGATCCAGCTTGAATCCCAGCTATGCACATACTTGTATCCACTCTGCAGAAGAGCATCTCGCCTCGTCTAGTGTTGGCAAATCTCCCACAGTAAAATGATTCATTTGGAATAGGTTCACAACGAATAGCTAACTTGGATGGAAGAAGAAAAAGTAGCAACTGTGTGCGCCATGAAATGAACCCAAAGTTTGAAAATGAGTGCAGTCATGCCTGACTGGATTTTCTTCAGTGTTCCATTGACCAATCTTGAACAGTTTAATATTTATATTCAAAACAATCACTTTTGATCTTGAAGATTCAGACAGGAAAGAGAGCCTAACTTACTAACATTTTATGATTTTGATTATGATGAGATCAAATGTGTAGAAGGATCTGGTACTTAAAGCAGAGAGGTTTATAGGGAGTGAATTCCAGAACTAAGGGCCCAGGAAGCTGAAGGCACGGCTGCCAGTAGTGATGCGATTAAAATTGGGTATTCTCAGGAGGTCCAGAATTAGGTGAGCGAGGAGATCTCGGTGATTTGTGGGGCTGGAGAAATTACGAGGTAGGAAGTAGCGAGACCATGCAAGGACCTGAAACAAAAATGAGCATTTTTTAAGTGAGATTTTGTCTGACTGGTATTCAACGCAAGTCAGTGAGCACAAAGGTGATGGTGAGTGGAACTTGGTGCAAGTTGGGATACGGTAAGTTGAATTTTGGATGAACTCCAGATTACAGACGGTGCAAGGCAGAGTGGGTGAGGATTGGAATAGCCGGGTCTGGAAGGAACAAATGCATGGTTGAGGGTTTCACCAGCAGATGTGCAAACCCTAACGTTTCTGGGTGATGCTGCCAAATTGCGGCACGTAGGTGAGACAGTGTAGGGGGGTGTGGGGGGGGGGGGGTGTGGGGAAAGGGAAAAACTCCTTGAAGGACTCCAGAAGTAACAATGTAGCTCAATTATTTTATTTGCCGTTAACTGTCAATTGGAAGTTTGCTGGCCAGGGGCCACTGCTTGCAGGGAAAACACACTTGCTACTAGCTGGCCAAAGGAATCATTAGCAGAATTTCACAATTGTAAAACTGGACATAAAGATAATAGGTGACAAAAAAACATTTTGGGGGGAGTCGTTAACTACAAAATAAAATCTTCCAAGTGGGAGCCATTTTTTGGGGGAGGGGAAAATGAGCCAACAAACAGTTTTTCTCAGTCATATTTCCCAAAGATACCCAGTGTAGACAGTACAAAGTGTTGGGAGATGTTCTAAACTCAAATATACTGAGTGAGGATAGATGATAGAATAACACAAAAAATGTTTTAAAAGGGTATTCAAACAAGTGCTCATGTGTGCTGCAGTTTATTCTGCTCCTTTACCAACACTATGACCTATAAAATCTCAGTTGAAGCCGCCAACCCTTCATATAATCTTACTAAGTGTCAGTCAGGTTAAAATGCACAGGCGCCAAATTTCTGTTTTTGTACCTACGACTGCAAAATATAGTAAATTATTTCAGTGCAGCTGATTCATAACTTTTTTTCTCCTTTGTAACCATTCCGCTTCTCTATTGAAGGTGTGGAATTAGTGGCCATCTCTGATTAGATGGGTGAAAGCTATTTCCTGAACCAAGTGGGTGCTATTTTCGACAAACTGAGACAGTGAAGATAGGTATCATCGCAGTCAAGCCCACCCTGCCCTCAAAAAGGAAGGTGGCTAGTAATCCCCAGCAGGGGGTTATTGTTTCACCACTTGGCACCAGAAACCTTGCCGCTAACTGAGGCATCTTTATTGTCCCTTCAAGCCAAATCTGCCAACTCAAAGGTCTGGAAGTCAAAGCTAGGTCTGCTCTTGTCTGTACTGCTCAGCTTAGTTCCGATGTTCAACACAACTTATCACTGGCTCCCCTTGCTAATAACAGGCATAAACCACAGAAAAACCTAATGAAAACATGGTCATAAACCAGAATCCTGAATATATGAATGAAAGACATTATATCCAGCTGACTTGAAAGAAAGATGAAAGCAGTAAAATCCCCGATTGTAAAATATCCCTTGCTATACATCCTATTTATTAGCTTGTACATAGTATGAGGCAGAAGTTACAGTACAGGAACCAAAGACTGGCAATGATGGCAGGCAGGTCGAAGTTGTGGGGGAAGGTAGAGAAGAAGGGGGTAGGGTGAGAAAAGCTTAGTCAACAGCATTTATTACTGAAATACAGTTACTGTAACAAATAATAATCCAATATAAGATCTCCGTATCTTAGCAACCCTAATGATAAGCTGAGTTGTTCAGTGCATCATAAACCCACTCATTATTGTCATGTTGCAGATCTGCCAACTGTAAAACCTGTCAGTATTCCCGGTTCCCAACACTTAAATACGCATGGGCAATATTAACCATCCCATTGTTACGATATCACGTGCACTGGATCCCTCACCAGCGATGTAACATTCTCATTTATGGCCGAGTAGTGTTAAGCTTATGAAGCAAAAACATTAATGAAATACCTATCTTGCTTCGGTACAGTAAGTCGTTCTATCACACAGCACAAATGATTCTGGGCTGGAAAGCTATTTATTACAACAACCTCTTTCGGCGAGGGTCAAGAACAATCAGGCTGCAAGTCATGCTTAATGAACAGATCATTGACAGACATATCAGGGCACTGATAGTGGCTGACAGGCAGCATCGGACTTGTCAGCATCACATTCATTACCCGCTGTGTAAGTAGTAAAGATGCACTGTTGTGCAGATTTACAGCCTAGAAAATATATCTATGATACATACGAATCAACTGAACTGGATTCATATGTAAAATAAGATTAATTGAATCCTGAGCTCTGAAAATATATAACTGTTAGGATGGTCGACTAGGATAGCAAGGTTTGATGAAATTTTGTTTGGAGAGAACAGAAACATTCAGCTGACAATCGACATCCAGCCAGATTCACATAAAGTACCATAGCGTCCTTTTCCCATCTGCTAAAACTGCTCACTATTCCAGGAATACTCTTGAATGCAGAGGTAACCCCTGGCTTGTTTTTTTCTGCTGAAAAGCCATCTTAAATCCTTCTCCACTCGACTCATACCTCTGACAAAGTGCAAGCAGCTGGTTAGATGTATCATAAAGACTGGCATCATCAGGGCAGCATGGTGGCACAGTGGTTAGCATTGCTGCCTACGGCGCTGAGGACCTGGGTTCGAATCCCGGCCCTGGGTCACTGTCCGTGTGGAGTTTGCACATTCTCCCAGTGTCTGCGTGGGTTTTACCCCCACAACCCAAAGATGTGCAGGGGAGGCAGATTGGCCATGCTAAATTGCCCCTTAAATGGAAAAAATAATTGGGTACTCTAAATTTATTTAAAAAAAGACTGGCATCATCTGATCAGTTGCTGTTGCCACTTCACTATCGAGCCCACTGGGCAAAATATCCTTTAAAATCCTAGCCCTGAACTTTAAATCTTTCTCTAGTTCCTCTCTCATCGCCCCTCGCAATCGCTCTGAGCTCAACTTCTCCACAAGACCCACCTCCTTCCCCCTCGATCCTATTCCCACTTAAATGCTGATCACCCAACTTCCCTGCCTGGTTCCTCACATTAGTCGACAATGTCAACAATGACAATGGCTGCCTCTCCTCGGGCTTTATTCCTCTCCCTTTCAAATCTATCATGATCATCTCTCTCCTCAATAAACCAATCCTTAACCCTTCAGTCTTTTCAAATTACCGCCCCTTCTCCAACCTCCCCTTCCTCTCCAAAGTTTTGAATGTGCTATCACTTCCCAAACCCATGCCCATCTTGCCTGGAACCCCATGCTTGAATCTCTCGAATCAGTTACTTAAACGGTTCTTATCAAAGTCATAAATGACATCCTATGAAACTTTGACAAAGTAAACGTTCCCTCCTCATTCTTCCTGACCAATGAGCAACATTTAACACAGCTGATCATACCATCGTCCTCCAATGCCTTGCCACTGTAATGCAGTTGAGTGGAACAGCACTTACTTTATCCAGTCTTATCTATCCGAGCCTAGCCAGGGATTCGGTTCTCCCAACTCCCGCTCAGTTATGCCTGGTGTCCAAAAGGGTTGCTCCTTGGCTCCTTCCTATTTCTCATCAACATGTTGCCCCTTACAAACATTATCCTGTTATGATGCCAGTTCATGTTATAACTGGATGGGAAGATTCCAGAATGAAGCTCTTGCTAAAAAGACTGTAAATTCTACATTTTTAATTATTAAATGTTGAGGAACAGTCACAGGGCAGCTACTTAGTTTTAACAAGAAAAAAAATTAATTAAACATGAAAAGTTGGATTATTATATAATATTCCTTTATCCCCCTTAGTTTAACTAATACACATAGATGTAATGATTAACGTGGATTGCAAAGTGCATCTTAAACTAGAATGGTCTCAGTAATACAATAAGTCCCTTTTAAGCACACAACATGATTGTGGTCAACTGCACACACTCCATTCTGAACATCAGGTAATTTTTGTGGATTTCTCCTCAGAATCCCCCCTCCCCCCCCCCCCCAATGATGATCACATGAGAGTTCCCAAACTCCGCTCCAAAAATATGCTTTAAAATCTTCTCACCTAACAATGCTTTCCCTTAGCAGTTTGCATTCCGAAATCCAGTCCAAGTTTTGAAACTTATAAACAAAAATTCCATTCCACTTTTGACATCAAATCCAGTCCTGGATTTTCACCACCCCCTTTTTAGGTTTGCTTTGTCTTAACTGCTTTTACACAAACTCTGAGACCCAGTCACCAATTTCTATAGTTATTTCAACTCATGTTCCAAAGGCAAAGTAAAATCTCACAAACCTGGAAATCACTTCAGATATCTTTCTGGCATCTCCACCTTCTTCGCAGCTCTTGGAAGCTTCTCTTCATTTTCCTAGTTTCCTTAACTAGCTGCTGTTCAGATCACTGCACTTGTTTTCTTTCTTAACCATTACTCCATGGCTTTTCTTCTGTAAAACCTGAGAGAGATGTTCCCTCCTTTACCTTCTAAACCAACTGCTTCCAGCAGAGCTGTCTTCTCTCTCACTACCTATCTTCAACTGCAATCAAATTAGCTAACTCCACCTTATAAAGCTCCAGTTGCTGAGGAACCATTGCTGGTTTATTTATTCTTCATGCTGTAGCCCTCTCTCAGCATAATAGAAACACAGTTGGAAAATAACCAACTCCCATACATACAAGCACCTTTGTCCAGCATGAATCTAACTATAGGTTTTACCCTTCCAGGCACAGAAACATTAAATTAAACCCACTTAAAACTATACCTTATTTCTAATGTTTACCAATACAAATCTAATTCCTTAAAACTACCTTTGTTTCCTAACAATCCAAAAACATGTTTGTTTTCACGTTATCCTGATGACACCCAGTTTATCTCATCATCATCTCTAGACCCTTCCACGGTCTCTAAGTGGCAGACTGTTTCTCCAACATCCTCCAATTAAATATTTCATAGAATAAAGCCATTGGGTGGGATTTTCCAGGCCCCTCCACAATGTATTTTTTGGTGGCGGAGGCAGACTGCCATTGGCCGACGGCGGGATCATCTGGTTCCACCAATGTCTACAGGGCATTGCACGGCCCAAACATACGACCATCAGGAATGCATCACGGGTCACCATCAGTAGGACTAGAAGGTCCTGTTGGCAACAAGGAACGGAAAACTTTGGACGTTGTCTTCAGTCCCTGCACTCCCTTTCCACCAACTCTATCCCTTCCGTAGAAACAGCATGAAGCTGAACAAGACTGCAAGTAACATTGGTGCCATGCTTAACCCTGACAAAAGCATCTAACCATATATCTGTGCCATGGCTAAGACCAGATATTTCTACCGCTAACATTGCTCATCTCCATCATGCCTCAACATATCTGCTTAAATACTATTTACCTCGTTACCTCGAGCATTGACTATCGCAATCCACTGCTGGTTGTCCTCCCACATTCTACCCTTTGTAAACTTAAGGGTCGGGATTCTCCGACACCCCCACAGTACCACCCCCCCCCCCCCCCCCCGGCTGGGCCAGAGAATCTCCGCGGGGGATGCGCGAATCCCACCCCGTCGCCGGCTGCCCTATTCTACGGTGCCGGTTTTCCCTCCGGCGTGGAGACATAGCCCCATTTTCAAGAATCCCGCCCAAGGTATTCCAAAACTCTGCTGCCTGTGATCTAACTTGCACCAAATCACATTTAGCCATTACCCCTGTGCTCGCTGACCTACATTGATGCCCTGTTAAGGAGTGGCTTGATATAATTTTTTTTGCTTCATATTTATAAATTTAGAGTACCCAATTAATTTTTTCCAATTAAGGGGCAATTTACCACAGCCAATGAACCTACCCTGCACATCTTTGGGTTGTGGGGGCGAAGCTCACGCAAGCACGGGGAGAATGTGCAGACTCCACACGGACAGTGACCCAGAGCCGGGATCGAACCTGGGACCTCGGCGCCGTGAGCCAGCAATGCTATCAACTGCATCATCGTGCTGCCCTGTGGCTTGATATTATAATTTTCATCCTTGCTTTCAATACCGTCTATGGCCTTGTCCTCCCTATCTCTTTAATCTCCTCCAGCCCCACAACTCTCTGAAATATCTGACCTCCCCTAATTCTGGCCTCCTCTAATTCTGCCCATGGGATTCCTTGATTTTAACTGGCGGAAGCACCTTCTGTTGCCTAGACCCCTAGCTCAGGAGTTTCCTCCCAAAATCTGTCCATCTAATTTTCCTCCTGTAAGATACTCTTTGAAATCTTTGATCAAGCGCTTGGTCATTGGCCCCATTATATCCTTATGTGGTTTGGTGTCAAATTTTGCTTTTTAATGCCTCTGTGAAGCTTGTGATGTTTCATTGTATTCAGAGTTCTATACAAATACATGTTAAGTCCGTTTCCATTTTGTGTCATCCATGACACTAATAGATGAACACGAATTGCTGAAGCCTATCTTCCTGGAGTACCTCGATGTAGCTACAAGCAGTACAAGGCCCATTGTTAACTTGGGCATTGCACTATATCTGAATGTTAATTCTAACAAATGCATTCACACAACTAAATGGAACAAATCCATTCCCCCAAAAAAGAAGTAAAATACTGCAGATGCTGGAACCTGAAACAGAAACGAACCATGTTGGAAAAACGCAGGAGATCTGGCACCATCTGCAGGGAGAGAAAGTCTCTCCTCACAGATGCTGCCAGATCTGCTGAGTTTTTCCAGCATTCTCTGTTTTAGTCCCAAGTCCATTCCCCTTCTCAATTTTTCAAGATCTGATCAGTTATACCTAGCAGCAGGAAAAGAGGAGCATTTAAGTCCTCTGAAACATTCTCTGTGACATTTCATGTCATTATTGACTACTTGCCACGTGAAAAGTCAATCGGAAAAGCACAAGTGGGCCCTGCACAGTTCAGTTCACTAATTGTGAGGGAGCAACAATTACTACAGTTCTGAAAGCATAAATATATTGCACAACATACATCGGGTGAAAGACCACTCGCCCAATAACTCCCGGCACTTATTTATTCACACCCCTCATCATTTCACTAATACACACGATGAATAGAACTCAAAAGCACCTACTCAAAAAATATACTTCATCTTCATAATTTTTTAAAAAAAGTATATTTTTCCAAATTGCTTATGGCTAATGGCAGACCCTATATAAAAGCAGGTTACCAACAACTGTCAAAAACGTTAATGTGAAGATGGCTTAGTGAACTGTTGAGTTCAGCAGTCTTGTTCCGACAAAAAAACTTAAATCTGCTTAAGAAAATAGACCACCTTTGCGTCTTTCCATCCGAAATATCAATAAGGCTCTTGTGGAAGAACCAGCTATCTGCCTGCCTTGCAAAAGAAACTGCCCACAAAGCTGTTACATTAAATTTAACATATCACAAAGAAGGGAATTGAAAAGCCAAAAGAATGTGGAACTCCGAGTCAGGTACCAGGTGCCTCTCTCACTAGTCTCATTAACTGAAAAAGCACTTGATTCATCATTAACTGGCTGCTTTCTGCTCAATAATGATCATCAGTTCATTCTGACAACATCAGCAGGAAAGGCTGTCGCTAGGTAACACGGAACATCCTCCTGAAATATATGTCTTATTACAAAGTATTTCATTGTTCACATTGAAGCCACAACTTCACATTACCAAAATGAAGAGGAAAATTGATCTAAAATCTGACTATCCTCATCAGCAACAACAAAAACCCAATCTTGCATTCATATAGTACATTCAACTTAGAAATAGGGGGACTGGTGGAAAGGGCAGAGCGGTTTAGAGATGGAATTTCAGAGAGTAAAACCTAGATGTCTAAATGTGTAACAGTCAATTGGGATGAGAAGGGGATGGGTATTCACAAGAAGCTAAAAATGAAAGAATGCAGAGTTTTTTGTTGTGAGTTGTTGGACTGGAGGGTATTACAGGGATAAGGAAGGGAGAGGCCATAAAGGACTTAAGCACAAGCACAAGAGAATTTTAAGTCTGAGGCTATTGGAGACCAGGAGTAAAGATTAGGGGCTGGATTCTCCGCCGGGGAGCCGGGTCAGGGTTGGAGTGCGGAGAATCCAGCCCCTAATTCCACACACGGAATTGGGACCGGCGCCGGTTCCCCGATTCTCTGGGCCCCGAAAATCGGTGTACTCGCGCCACGTAGCCCCTACCTGCGGCCATTGCTGGAGGCCCACTCTGCCATTCTCCGCCCCGACCAGCCGAAGTCCCAACGGCGTGGATCTAATGTGGTCCTGCCGTTAGGGGGCCTCACGGTAGCATGGTGGTTAGCATCAATGCTTCACAGCTCCAGGGTCCCAGGTTCGATTCCCGGCTGGGTCACTGTCTGTGTGGAGTCTGCACGTCCTCCCCGTGTGTGCGTGGGTTTCCTCCGGGTGCTCCGGTTTCCTCCCACAGTCCAAAGATGTGCGGGTTAGGTGGATTGGCCATGCTAAATTGCCCATAGTGTAAGGTTAATGGGGGGATTGTTGGGTTACGGGTATACGGGTTACGTGGGTTTAAGTAGGGTGATCATTGCTCGGCACAACATCGAGGGCCGAAGGGCCTGTTCTGTGCTGTACTGTTCTATGTTCTATGTTCAGGATACTCAGTCTGCAGCCACCATGGTCGGGGGCGGGCCTATCAGAGGACCTCATACGGACCCGGGGTATTTTGGGGCGGGCAGTCAGGGTCGGGTGTGCGGCCGATCGGGAACACTATTTGGGAGGTTCAGTTCCATGGTCTGAGTCCGCCATGGAACATGGCGCAGCGCATGCGTGGCCTCTGACCCGGAAGTGCGGGGGCCATATCGGCAGCAAAATCTGAGAGCTTCTGAGAGAATTTGTGGCCCTTTCATGCTAGTTTCTCTGCCGTGAAAGGTCAGTTTTTACACTGGCATGGGGACATAGTCCCAAAAACGGAGAATCCAGCCGTAGGTCAGTGGAAACAAAGGTGATACAGAGTGAGGCTCAGGGCAGAATAAGATACATAATAAGTTTATTGAGATTAAAAACAGAAAGCTGGCCAATAGGGTATTAAAAAAGTCCAGTCTAGAGGTGAGAAAGGCATGGTTCAGGGCTTTACCTGCAGTTGGACTGAGGCAGATGCAGGGAATGTTACAGAAGTTGCAGTAGGTGGTCATAGTGTCACCAAAGGGACAAAATGTAGATGACGAAGAGGAACTGGACATGAACAGATCCTTGTTGGAGCTCCAGTGGCATCATTGCAGTTGGGAAAGGAAGCCATTGCATAAAATACACTGGCTACAATGGAAGCAGAGTGAAACCAAGGGAGGGCAGTCTGACTGAATTCTGAAATGGAGAAAAAGCATTGGTGTAGGATAATGTGGTTTAGCACACTGGGCTAAATCACTGGCTTTTAAAGCAGATCAAGGCAGGCCAGCAGCACGGTTCGATTCCCGTACCAGCCTCGCCGAACAGGCGCCGGAATGTGGCGACTAGGGGCTTTTCACAGTAACTTAATTGAAGCCTACTCGTGACAATAAGGGATTTTCATTTCATTTCATGTGACCAAAGGTTCAAAGAAATAAGGGAGGGTAAAGAGAGATGAGAATAAAAATTGGACACTGGGCCTGTTTTTTAAAGCCCAAATTTGGCTCTTCATTGATAACAGGCACTTGAACTGAGGGGCCTAAGGCTGTCCAAAATTGTGGGGCATCAGTTTCTACCAACTCTGAATATCTATAGTAGAATTTTCTTCTTCTAGTGTAGAAATTGCACATTCACATCAACCACATGCTCTGTGAAGCTGCATTGTATTTCTCAGGGTCATTTCGGCTTTAATCTCATTGCTGAAGAATACAAGTTTTCATATTCATATCTCCCAGGTTCTTGTTAAAAATAGCAATGTCTCTCTCTCTTTCATTTCTTGAGTATTGCTGCAGAAAGACATTTTATCAAAGCTTCTCGTATTGCCTTCATCAGGACAATCGCAAGAATACCAAGGTCAGGGGAAACAACAAAATGTCAACAATGCCTGGCAGTTAATGGCCTGTCACCATCAACACGTTTCCCAATCACAAGCCACTTGCCAACCAATCAGTATCCTCTTCACATGCTGTATAAGTTGTTGTTTCCCCTGAAATTGGTATTCTTGTGATTGTCCTGGTCAGTGTAAGATGAAAAGCTTTGATAAAATGTATTTTTTCACAATATTCAAGTTCCATATTACCAAACAACAAATCTAATTTCTCTTTGCCAATCTGAAAGAAGATGAGTAGAAGCTGGTCTGAGCGCCATCAATGAAATATTGGGTGCACAGTTTAAGCATCTTTCCATGAAACATGAGGTAGAGCAGTTCGTGCTGGACCTGGTACAGCCATTTGAGAAAAGCATCAAAGAGAGAAGCAGAGAAAGTTTGGACTATGCAACAGTGTAGTTAAGTTCTTGTTCCATAGCAAAGGTTTTGTCTTGGAGAGAAAGCAAAGGGAATTCATATCAATCCTCTAAGTGAGATGTGAATCAGAAAGGCAGTGACAAACTAGCTGTAGCACATAGCAGTCACAATGTCCAAATTAATAATAACAAGTGGGGTCAAAACCGATGAGTGCAAACCACAATGCAATGCAAATATAGCCCATTAAAGGCACTCTAACAAACACATCACACAATCAGAAGTACATTTGACTACAATTGGGCAACAGGGAAGTTCCCAAATGTATACACATATAGCAATCAATATGAAAACTATGTGCTAAAATCAATGCAAAATGCATTATAACTACTGAAATCCAAGGACTGCCTCTGAATCTGTAGAACCTTTAGTTGGAGGTCAAGCCTACAGATGGTAATGGGAAGTCTACCATAAGGAATGAGCAACCTCATTGAAATGAGTGCTCACGAAAATCCAGCCGTGATAACACAACAGCCAAGATAAGTCCCGAAGAAGTGGCATATTGGACTCAAAATGTTCGCTCAGTTTCTAGCTCCACAGATGTTGGCAGAATCACTGAGATTTTCCAGCACTTCGTTTTTATTTCAGAACTTCAACATCCTCGTTATTTTGCTTTTATTGAAATGGTTAAAATACTTTGGTATACATCATTTTAAAAGTTATTTCCCGAAAAGATATTTTCTAAAACATTCACCTTGGGGCTTCTCCCCATTTTATATGTGCTCAGCAAGAGGAAAATCGCCACTACACAGCCATAAGGGTATCTTTTTTTAATTGCCATTCACATTTCAAATTGGAAATTCCAAAGCATGCATTAAATCAAATTTCACCACAATTTGTTCGCAGAACATTATGCCCAAGGAATGCTTGGTTAAAGAAGTAGGCTTTAAGACACAGTGGAGAGAGGGGCAGAGTGGAATTGGATTGGATTTGTTTATTGTCACGTGTACCGAAGTTCAGTGAAAAGTATTTTTCTGTGAGCGGCTCAAACAGATCATTTAGTACATGAAAAGCAAAGAAAATACATAATCGGGCAACATAAGGTACACAATGTAAATACATAGACACCGACATTGAGTGAAGCGTACAGGAGTGTCGTATTAATAGGTCAGTCCATAAGAGGGTGGTTTAGGAGTCTGGTAACAGCGGGGTGAAGCTATTTTTTTATCTGTTCGTGCGTGTTCTCAGACTTTTGTATCTCCTGTCCGATGGAAGAAGTTGGAAGAGTGAGTAAGCCGGGTGAGAGGGGTCTTTGATTATGGTTGAGGGAGGGAATTCCAGAGCTTTGGGACAGCTGAAGACATAGGCTCCAATGGTGAAATAACAACTGATCCAGTTGACTAATTTCCATCCTTGGGAAAACGAGCACAATAAAGCTGAATATGCTGCACTAGTTCATCTACCTCAGCTAGTAGCTGCTTGTTGGAAACCCATGAGAATAATTTTGTTATCCCAAAAGATGCTTAACAGGTCTCCTCTGGGCACTTCAAAATGCCATAAAAACACTTGGGATGATAATAACTGTTTTCAAAAGAAGGTATGTACGAAACCCATGGGTCTTCCCTTCTTATATTGTGGGAATAGATTGGAAAAAGTAAAGAAGCACATTATGGCTAAACTAATGCTTCTGACCTCTAAAGAAGCCAGTTGACAACTTAGGATTTCAGGAGATCAGTTAGTGCATTCAGCTACATAAAAATAACCTCTTAAAACACAAAGTGGAATCACTGTTGAGGTGCTTCTTCCTCAGGGCATCTCTTCTTTTCAACAATTAATGTGCAAATTAAAGCACCTTGGAATTTTTACATACCATTAAAGGTACGATATAAATGCAAGTTGCTGTTGTTATAAAAAGCGCCTCACTGGGCATGTGTGTTCCAATTTCACCAAACCCTTCAGAATTTTTAAATATTTGCCAACTTTCCGGTTTCAAGTTTAAATCTTTTTTCAGCAATCTAATCATTTCCCTCAGTGCTGACAAATACTATGGCTGAGCCTATCAAGATGTGTACAATGATGTGCATCGCTGTTCAGTGGCATGTACAGATATTGTATACATTCAACTGCAGCTTCATTGAGAGGACACGTGAATTAAGTGACCATGGGGGTTTGAGAAAGAATTTACTTCAATTCTGTACACTCAGAAATGCTGTTAGAATCTCAGCTTTCTGAGTTCACATCAGAACAAGGAAATGTTGACATCTCAAATCATCAGCTTACTTCTCAATAAAAATAAATTCATAACTAAAGAAAAAGTAAAGAAAGAAGGAGAAGAAAGAGAGAGCATAAGCTGTTGTAAATAGAATAATGATATCAGTAGGGAACAGAAGTTACAGAATATATTACATTTAAGCTGGTAAAATATCTGATAGGCTCAGCTCATTGAATAGGTCTCCAGTGTTGTGCATTGAAGCATACTTCGTATCCTTTGCACCAATGTTCAAGTCTAACTGCATGCTTTGCTGTATTCATTCAAGACAACATGTACTGTGCCTGACTACAGCTTGACAAGATAATCACCACTGTCACATTTTCCAAACCTATAGTTTGCTTGGCTCCTTGTTTTTTTTTAAACTACTCAAGAGTTGGTATGTCAGGATTGCACCATAATTTTATGCACATTTTCTTGGATAATGACCATAAATAAATAATTTTGGAATGTATCTATTCTCTAACTGTGAGGTCCAATGCATTGGCAGCAAACATATCTCAAAATTGCTCCTTAGGTCAAGTCATATACTTAGTCAACCTACTGATACAAAGTTTTGTGTAATGATGCAGGAAAATACCAATAGTTCTGAATAAGTAACAGATTGTGATTCCAGCACATTCCTAGCTACACCATTATAAAAGGCCCTGCTCTCACCACTGCAACCATCAGCTCAGTGAGTGAAACTTAATGCTCATTCCCAAGTGCAATTCAGGACCACAATATAATTAACACCTCTCCCATCTCAACATACAAGCATATGCAAGATAATTATAATTGGGCAATTTGTAATAATGGTGTCTAGAATCAGCAACTATTATGTGCGAATGCCATCCTGAGTGACAGTCAGCATCCATAACAATAAATGTCACCACAGTCCCAGAGAACCATAAACAGCTCAGTCCTTTGAGAGCTGACTGGCGGTGATTTAACCTAAGGGTCACCACACCTCAAGCGAGGGGCAAGGTTGAAAAGGAAATTCATGAATAACCTCAGTTGATAGGGGAATTGAACCCATGCTGTTGGAGTCGCTCCGGATCACGAACCAGCCGTCCAAGCTAACCAACCCCTATTTGTAACAATAACCACGGCCAGCTCAAATGCCCTCTTGTGAAACTCGCCCCATTTATATTATAACTAGATTAGAGGAAATGTAACGGCTGCAATCTAATCACCCAACAATCACAAGCAACTCAGGCATCAGCTTTAGAGTACAAGATCTTGCAGCCTTTCAAACAGGTTACGTTTTTGCAATTAGTTGCACATAGCCAGTAAGAGACAAAGGCAATATGCGTTCGAAAACACGGGCATAGTGAATATTGTCACTGCTTTCCGATGAACAGTAAAATGCGACACCATACATTTATTCAATTTAATGTTATCTTTTCTTCCAGATTTTGAAAGAACCCTTAGTTATCCACTGACTCAATCAGAATCTATCCTCGCAGCACATTCCTAGCTACACCATTATAAAAGGCCCTGCTCTCACCACTGCAACCATCAGCTCTCCCTGAAGCAAGACAAGATTTATTAAACACAATGACACATCATGTAACACCTCTCCTTGCATGTTCCCTGATGTCTGTAGACCATGAATAATTCATACAATGCCAGATGAATGCACATAACCAATTAGCCAAATGTTTTATTTTCTCCTTTCTAGATACCCTCCAAGTAGCATTTTGCAAGATGACTTGCATTAGAAATTCACAGTCCGTCACTAAACTTGTTCAGCATGATTGCTGTTAGGGCAGAGTTTTAGAATGCACAGCACTGCAGCGAATCTGACTTCACCGTGTAGCATTATATGTGTAAATGGGGCAGACAATAAAGAAATTCCTTTTTTGGAAACAATTTCTGTCTGTGTACAAACATTACTGTGCTGTAATACTGCAAAGAATACTGTACCCTGGTTTCCACTTGGGCAGACATTCATTGAATCAGCAGTTGCATAGTCAACGGCATGAAACATTTACAGGGAATTCCCGTGACGATGTTTTAAAAATGAAACCAGCTCTACAATTGCACTGCTGAAGCTGAAAGAATCAGTAATGGAGAGAGAGAATAAAGGCCTAGTCTTTAGTAAAAAAAAACTAACAATGATGCTTATGGTGTGGGGAGGGGAATAGATAAGGAAGGTGGCAAAGCATAGGCGAGTGAGATGGGGACGTGGGGGAGAAAAAGGGTTATTTTCACTTGTATTCTTATAAGGGGCTAGTAGTAAATAAATGGAAGGAAGAAAGTCCAGCATTATTATCGTACATTTCATGACCACTTGTGCTTTACTACAGCCAATGAAATACTTTTGACGTGTAGTCACTGTTGTAATGTAGGAAACACACCTGATAGATTGTGCAGCAAGCCCCCAAAAGCAGCAATGTGATAATGACCAGATAATCTGTCATGTGATGTTAACTGCAAAATAAATATTGGCTAGGGCACCAAGTGAACTCCCTCACTCTTCTTCAAAATAGTGAGATCTTATACATCCATCTGAAGGGGAAGACAGGGCCTCAGTTTAATGTTGCACCCGAAAGGCGGCACCTCTGACTGTGCAGTACCCCCTCCTCACCAATGCGCTGGATTGTGAGCCTTGATTTTTGTGATCAAGCCTTGGAATAAGGCTTGAACTGGAAACTTTTAACTCAAGAGGCAAGACTGCTACTGACTGAGATACCCCAAAGGTGAAGGGAAAAAGAGGAAAATTGCAAGGAAAAAGGGGGATTGGAAGAAAAAGTAGCAAGGGAAGTAAGCAGTTATTCGTTTGAACTAGGTTGTCCCTTGTAGGAGACCAGGAACATGATTTTCAGTAAATACATTAATGTCAACTATCTATTGGTTCTGGAAGTAAAAGTATCATTTTCTTAGGTATTAGAACTATGAAATCTGAAATCAGTGTATGTATAACACAAGCTTAACAAGACGACTGTCAAAAATGCTCTCATCAAATGCATTATTTCTATGTATTTTCTACTTTCTCCACAAACTTATTTTTCTTTTTTTTTAAATCGATTCATCTTTTTAAAAAAATCCTGCTTTAAACATGTCCAGGTTATGATTTTAGATGCAAAAGATTTGTTTCCAATTGTTGGCAAAATAAATAAATTATAAAAGTATCAGCCCACAGGTTTACATCAGATTTCTGTGCCAACTTCCACATTCTGAAAATCAAGTCTCTTACAGAGTGCAAGACCTTTTGTAAAGAGCTATATCCAGCTTAAGAATTAAGAGGCAAGACTGGCAGAATATCACCCATGCTACTAATGAACAAACATAGAATATATTAATGGTTCCCGTAAGTACCTTCCATCTGATAGAATGGGGCAAAGTCATACATTGCAAACTAAAATAGTAGTTTGTTTTAAAGCAAAAAGCAAATTTCCAAAGCAAAATTAACAATTGCTGAAAATATCAGCATTATACAGTTCTTCAATTTATCATTTCAAGATATAAATTTTCAGTTTCCCAGCATCAAATGTATCTGTCATTACAAATGTTCCCTGATACACTTTTCCAAAAGAAAAGTGAATGCTTGCAGATTGCGCAGTTATGGCTATCTTTAGAGCAAGCGAACTATTGAAAATGTAGGAAATTGTAATATTGCACTATTTCTTAAGGTTATGAAATAAGCTACTGCTTTTGAAAAGGTGTCTCGTAGTTTGGGCAGCACGGTGGCGCTGTGGTTAGTACTGCTGCCTCACGTCACCGAGGTCCCAGGTTCAATCCCGGGTCACTCTATGGAGTTTGCACATTCTCCCTGTGTTTGCGTGGGTTTCACCCCCACAACCCAAGGATGTGCAGGGAGGTGGATTGGCCACGCTAAATTGCCCCTTAATTGGAATGAGTTGGGTACTCTAAATTTAAAAAAACGAAGGGAGTTCCAGGATTCTGACCCAGTGACAGTGAAGGAATGGAGATGTAGTTTTGGTCAGGATGGTGTGTGGCTTGAAGGGACTTGCAGGTGGTGATGTTCCCATGCATCTACTGCTCTTGTCATTCAAGGTGGTAAAGGTTGCAGGTTTGGGAAGTGCTGATGAAGGAGCATTCTTTAGGTGCTGCAGTACACCTTGTAGATATTACACACTGCTGCCACTCTGCATCAGTGGTGGAGGGAATGATTGTTTATGGGATGAATGGGTTGTGATAAAACAGGTTGTTCTGGACGGTGTCGAGTTCCTTGATTGTTGCTGGAGCTGCACATGTCTCTCCTGACCTGCGCCTTGTAGATTATGGACAGGCTTTGGGGAGTCAGTAGGTGAGTTACTCCCCGCAGAATTCCTAGCCTCTGACCTGCTCTTGTAGGCACAGTATTTATATGGCTGGTCCAGTTCAGTGTCTGTTCAATGGTAACCTCAAGTAAGTTGACAGGAGCATCAATCTTTTTAAAAAAGTGATGTAAACCAAAAGGACATATTTGCTAGATTACTGGGGAAAGGAGTAGGACCAGCAACTCTTCCAATGCAGGGGCTCTCACATGATTGGTGGAATGAACTACCTCTTTACCAATACAGTTCCATCAATTTTCATGTTAAAAATTTTGAAGGGAGTCTAAGTTATTGTGCCAAATTATAACCAAACTGAGTGAGACACAGGAATTTAATGGAAAAGCCAATGACAAGTGACAAACCTGAAGCTGATTTTCATGGTTTTCAAATTGAAAATCCAAGTCTTCCGTCAAAAACAAACCCCAAAAGGAAATACAGTCAAACAGAAACAAAAACATTACTGGGATGTTTGTTACAGAACAATTGGTCACATTGCTATTGGTCACTGATATTCTGTAGTCACACTTCCGTTGTAGTGCTGTTAGATATACATAAGCGATTCAAGGTGTGCATGGATGAAAGCTCAAACTCATGGTCAAGTTGCGCTCTGTGGCGCGCTCTGGACATTTTTAGAATGTAGGCATAAACATCCTCAAGGACAAACATTTCTTTTAATGTGCTTAGGTTTATCAACTGTTCATAGAAATAATAGATCCCTTGAGTACTTGTTCACTTGAGTTTAATACAGCACTGGGGTTAGACTCCATGCAGTGCCAATCCCAAATGGTCTGACATAATCTGTATGACGGATTCTTTATGTAGCTGTGCTCCGGAGTCATACTGGACCTGACCAAAATTATAAAAACCCTGCCCGACAGAAATGCAGGAAGCAGGTTTAGTTGCATCAGAGCTCAAGTGGGAGGAAGCAGAAATAGAAAATCTAAACTGAAGAACACAATTGCTTGGTGATTAACTTCAAACAAACACTTACTCAGCTGTGATCGAACAAGAATTTAAAATGTCACTGAGCCAAAGTATAGGATTTGTCCAAATTTGTGTAATATGATCCTCATCACATGGAGCTGGTCAATGCTTTACTGTCTGTTTGGAAGGATCACTGAGTGAAGTGCCTTTCTTGTTTGGCACTTCTCTTGAACTTACAAGAAGGTGCAAACAACAAAAGGAAACCCTACATCAGAAGAAAAGTGTGCCAATTGCAGAAAAAACAATGCAAAATATTGTTACAAACGGGGAGGGCAGAAACTTATCCTTAGTCTCTCCCCATCTGTCAGTAAGCAGAGGTGTTTTCAAATAACTTTTAGGCTGTGTTTGCACACACACGTACTTAAACAGTAAAGGGGAATAGGAAAGACGAAGATTCACAACAATGGATAACAATGATAAAACAACCACAGAAATGAATATTCGTTCACATGATTTCCAGAGTCCAAGAAGTCAAATTCAAGAGGGTATTTTCCTCATGGCAGAGTTCGCTCCAGATGAATTTCTGGTTGGAGACAACATGAAAATCCTTGAAACAAATGACGATGCAGTATGATGGGGGTTCTGTGCTTAGACCACTTGGCAGGCACGATCATATTTAAAAACAAATAGGCTTTGAGGAGTTGAGAGGTTATGGCCGGCTGCTTGGTCAGCTGCCGGTTGGTGCTGAAGCAGCAGTCCGAGCTGTGGGGCTACAAATGTAACATTGAAACGACCCAAAAGGCGAGAGATGCGGTCATGTGACATGGCCTGTTAATGAGCTAACTGCAGCTTCACGAGCAGTTTCTGTGCTTCTGACCAAAGGTTTCCCTTGAATGAAATGGTGGCTTTTCAGGTGTAATGTGTTTCAATGTCTCTGTCTTCGTTATCTTTCCAGAAAAGGGGAGTCAAGACACGCCCAGAGGTGACACTACCACAAGGGGGCAACCCATATAAAAGGACAGGTCACACATGCTCTTGTTCTTTCCACAGGCGATACTTAGAGAGAAGAAAAGGGGCAGATCAGAAGCATCACACCCACCGCATGGCTTAGAGCAGACTGGTTAGTTAGACTGAGTCACTATAGCAGGAGAGTCGAACTCAAGTAGGAGAATTGTAACTGTTAATAAATGTGTTAAACCTATCTCCAAGTCTGAACCTTCCTTTGTCAGAGCATACATCAAGGAAGCAGCTTATGCTACATGAAGAAGCATAACACATCGTTATTGTGAAGGAATATTAAGCCCCCATTAATGAAAGAATATCCAAAATTCTATACTTCCCCTCTTTACTGCTCGACTTTAGGATTGGTAGAAAAGACTAGGGGCACGATTCTCCGGCCGCTTTGCACTCAAGCGAGAGCACAACACGGCCGGAGAATGCAAGGAGAGGCCTGCAGCGAGCCTCCCGACAGGCTCCACGCCTCGCGAGATTTTCCGAAGTCCCGCGAGATGTCGGAGTTGGAACTCTGTCCTAAATGGGCGGGACCGAATGATGCTCGCGGAAGTAGGTCGTAAACCTACTTACGACCTACCTGCCCGGGAACCCCACGAAGGCTGCAGCCGGGAACCAATTAGTGCTGGTCCACACAAACGTGGACCAGACGGAAGGCACCAGGGGGTGTGGAGGGGGGAGGGGGTTTGTCTCCTGGGCCGTCGGAAACCACTGGGTGGTCAGGGTAAGTGCAAGGTGGCTCCCTGGCCCTCCCCCTGGAATGTGGCAAGGTGCCTGGGTGGCACTGCCAAGATGGCAGGAGTACTTCTTGGATGCCAGTGCAAGGGTGCCCGAATGCCAGGATGGCATTGCCAAGGGTCAGGGGAGAGGGGGCCATTCCCATGAAATGAGGGTGGAAGGGGGGGTTTGGTGGTGAGGTATAGGGTAGGTAAGTAGGGGCCTCCAGGAGGTTGGGTGGGTGATGGGTGAGGGTCCCAGAAGGGAAGGAGTGCTGTAAGGGGGCTTGTGGGGGCCTGAAAAGGGGGCGCCACCCAGGGGCCTCATAGTGGGAAGTCCTCACTTGGGGAGGGGAGGGTAGTGACAATGTGTGTGGGGGGTGACATTGCCTATGGGTGGGGGACCCACAAGCTCACTAAGAGATCAGGAAACCCTTTCAAAATGGCGGCCCGATCTCGGAGTTCAGCTCCCCAGGGCTAAAATAAATTCTCAGTGTGGGCTAAACCAATGAGAAACTCCCCAGGGCCCAAAAAAGTGACGGTGTCATTGAACAGTGGTGGGTGACTCGCCGGAAATCCCTGAAAAACACGCCACAAATTAACTTCGAAATCTTTTGGGAGAATCGGGCCCTAGGTGTACTTGAAGTTGAAAGGCACAGATCAAATCTCTATCTTGACAACTTAACATTGTGGCTGAACAAGTCTTGAGGTTGGTTTTTAAGGATCTCGCAAATAATTCAAACATTTTGAAACAATTATTATAGGCAAATTAACGTCAACATCAGATTCTGTTTAAGGGTGTCTACCACACTCAACACGACAAATAGTGTATTCATTTTTCACATTCATAAAATTTTTATCACGCAGATCCAACAAAGCTTAACACTTCTAATTCTCCAGGCAGTAAGCTGCTGAATCCTTTTAGTACCCAATTATTTTTTTCCAATTAAGGGGCAATGTAGCATGGCCAATCCACCTACCCTGCACATCTTTGGGTTGTGGGGACGCAGACACGGGGAGAATGTGCAAACTCCACACAGAGAGTGACCAGGGCCCTGGTCCTCGGCGCTATAGGCAGCAGTGCTAACTGCTGTGCCACCATGCCACCCCAGGATGGTATTATTGCCTGCTTGTTGCCTTCCTATTTAAATCATTCCAGGCCACAAACTCGCAACTTCTTGTAACCACCTCTGGATGAGCTCTGGCAGAGCTCCAAAAGATCCCTTGCCTATTCTTCAATCGTAAAGAATGCTGCAAGCCTGTGAAACAGACAGGAATGTGTTTGGCTGTACCAAATGTTAACAAGATGACCTCACTGTAAAGATTAGTTTTAGACCAATATCAAACTTTTGAAAAATCAGCAATAAGTGAGTTTATTTTTCGGTGACCATTATGTAACATTTTGTTGTTCAAATGGGGATTGTTGAAACCAGCAGGCCTTGGAGAAGCTATTGTTGTGACAGCTGAATTCTCATCATTAGTAGAGACAGAGATTTTCAACCAGATGTGATGCAGTATTTAGTGTCTGCATTGATTCAGTTCCTTCCCACAATCAGGCTCAGTGGCACTTTCAAGTCAATATCCTGAATGTCATCATTTAATCACCTGAGGATTAAGCACAAAACTAAGAATGAAATGGACAAATTAGGATTCTAAACTCAAAATCCTGTCAAATCAAATGATCGCCTTCAAAGAAAAAAGAAATCAGGCTTCAAATCAATCGGATTGAGTCCAGTTTTCTTCTGGTTAATTTAACTTTGCATCCATTAATTTCTCTAAATATCGATGCTCATCATAACAAATTTTAAAGGGGCCACTAGAATTAATCATAGAAATCTAGCCTGGCTCTGTACTCCGTTCACACTAAAAGCGAGAATACACCATGAAAATTCCAGGGAGACCTGAAATTCCACAAATGAAGCTGCATCAATGCCACACAATTACTGAGCACTGAAAAAAATTGGGCGCTCTTAATAAAGTTTCGACCACTAATTACCAATACCTACTGCCGTGTGAAGGTCGTGAACACCAAATCAGCCAAAAGATCATTTAACTTGTGGGAATTAATTTTTTTCTGTGGGAGAAGCTGAGGTGACATTTTGTGTTCAGCAGCTTGCTCAGAAACAGATTATTTTCCATTCTTGGCATCTGCGCATCCAAAGTCAAAAGCCATCATCGCAAAGATTAGGTACTGCACGGGCATACTGTCCAACAACCCAAACCGCATAGCGACAATTTCCAGTGTGCTATTGATCATTTTTCACACCAGCCTCAGTTTGGTTTCTTTGATTCTAAAGGTTATAGGAAAACATACAAAGAGAAAGAGTATCGGGTACAATCCAATGTAATATAAACTCTCCCAACTTCATCTTCCAATGCAGCATGCTGCATAATTTCTACCCGGTCTCCAGACGTAATCATACAAAATTTGAAACTCCTACCTTCCAGATGGGAAGCCTTCCATCTCCATTTTGTTTAGCCTAGTTCATTAATTTCCATAAATTACTTCCATAAATTGCAGCTAAAAAATGTTCCGCGCAAAGTTCAACTGTTTGACTGCCTCAAGTGTTTATGAAATTGCAAAGCAGTAGGTAAAACTGTTAAGCCAAATACTACACATTTATATAGAAGCTTTCATTAGTGTATGACCATAGAACCACATATCTCTCCTATTCCTACCAATCATTTGAATATCCATGTACACAAAATGCCTCAATAACGCATCTCAAATTATCTGTGCTGTGGCCCTGTACCCATAAGGGAACAAATTTAGGTTAATCGGCCAATTTAGATGTCTCTGAGGCAGAGAAGGCGTTTTCATCCCACCAATCTGCGCGGCCTACAAATCTAGGCCTCAGACCTGAAACTATTGCTGTTCAGACTTCGTGCCAGACAGTCTTCCTTCCAGACTGTCAGAGATTATGAATCAACTGCGGACAATACAAACAAATCCCTTAACAAAACAAGAACGAATTGTCTCTCAACGACACTTCTCTAATTGCTCAGCAGCTTACGGAGTTAAAGAAAACCATAGAGGACCACCAGCTTGATCACTGATGTGGGATGGCTTGGCTGAAAATGAGCACGGGCACTGTTGATTAAGGATAAAATTAGGCATGGCTATGGTAACCCATGGTCAAGTCACCTACTAAATCTTAAGATGAAGCTCACACATGAATAACAATTAAGTGAACACGTGACTTGAGGAGTACCATCAGAGAAGGAACTGTAACCTAGCAACCATCAGCCCAAAGAGCAATGGGTGGGTGGAGTCTCAAAACTTTGGTTCAGATTTGAAGATGGTTCAGAAATTGTGTAACAGTGAACAACTCTGCAGGAATTTTGAGTCTACCACTAAATGGGATCTTATTTGCTCATTAGAAAAACAAAGTAAAAAACAAATGTATGGATTGCAGTTCAACCTTATGGAGTACAAAATCTGGGGCCCTGCCATTTACCCAGAACAGAAGGAGGGCAATGGGTGGTCTTCCAGATGAGAAATATTCTGCATGCTCTGAAAATAATTGTCAATAAGACATAATTTAAACATATTAACAGGATTCCTGCAAGACAGCCATCTGCCTGCCAGATTGGGAACGGCCAGAGACCAATTCCAGTTAAGTCTGATGTCATGGGCGGGGGCAGTGGGCAGGGATGGTGTGGTGATATGCCTGTAGATAATATTATAAGTACTCAGCAGTGTGACCTCCCACCAGCAGATGGTGATGTATTCAGGAGTGTGACCTTCCACCCGCAGGTGGCATCAGACATCAGTCAGGTGACATCCGGCTACCGACAGAAGGTTATAAGGCGTACATGAGTACAGTCGCACATAAGGGTAGTTTCAGGAGAGTCTAATGTAACTCTATGATAACTTGGTCTGTATCTGACCTTACCACATGTACATTAATAAATCCTAGTTCTGACTAAGTCACCAGCAGTTCTGTAGATTCATTGCAAGACAAGATCACGGAACACAACAGATGGTTGAGAGCGCAGTTATCTTGGGAGGTGGATGTTATTGACTGATCAGATGGCAATAGGTTTGTGGGCTGGGTTAAGTGGTTCCTTCTACTCATGGTCCACAGGCAGTGCAATGAAGGCACCCAAATCCTAAGTCTGGCTCTTCGTGTCTGCAGGAATCCACCTCCAAACACTAAAAATTAAGATAGTGGTTCCTAGCCTCCTGAAATAAGTGGTCAACCTGCCTCCCAAGAGTAAATAGATCACCTTCCCCCCACTCCCGAATAGTCACTGTCAAAATTGAATGTAAAAAAACTGGAAGTGAGCTGGAGTTAGTTTTGTGAATTTAAGATTTTTTGGGCGGAATTCTCCGCAAGGCCCGACGCCGTCGTGAAACCCGGAGAGGTTCACGACGGCGTCAGAGGCCGCTACTTGCCCCCTATTCTCCCCCACCTGGGGGGCTAGGAGGGCCGTGCCATGAATCCCGGCCTCGGGACCATGTCGCTGGCGTCAAGGCCCGGCGCGCCGAGAATGACGCGGCCGGCGCGCCTAATGATGTCAGCCGTGCATGCGCAGGTTGGCCGGCTCCAACCCGCGCATGCGCGGCTGACGGCTCAAACCCGTGCATGCGCGGTTGCCATCTTCCCCTCCGCTGCCCCGCAAGACGTGGTGGCTTGATCTTGCGGGGCTGCGGCGGGGAAAGAGTGCGTCTCGTTGTGACGCCGGCCTGACGATCAGTGGGCACCGATCGCGGGCCAGTCCCCTCCCGAGCACGGTCATGGTGCTCACTCCCCTCTCCGCCCCCCACAAGCCAGAAAACAGCTGCTGGCACCATGTTCACGCCGGCAGCGACCAGGGGCGAAATTCTCCCCTACCCGGAGGGACGGGAGGTCCCGGCGTAGCGGAAAAGAAAAAGAGTGCCCCCACGGCACTGGCCCGCCCGCCGATCGGTGGGCCCCGATCGCAGACCTGGCCACCGTGGGGGCACCCCCCCGGGGTCCGATCGCCCCGCACCCCCCTCAGGCCCGCTCGCGCCACCGATCCCTCCGGCACAGAGGTGGTTCAAACCAGGGCTGCGGTAGAGGCCTCTCAGCGGCGGGACTTCGGGCCATCTGGGCCGGAGAATAACGGCAGCACAGAAACCCGTAGCCTCCCGCCGGCCCCTGCCATTCTCCGAGGCGGGCGGCGGGATTGGCGGCACGCCGACTTTTTGCGGGTGGGAGAATTCTGGACATGGCGGGGGCGGGATTTTCGGTGGCCCCAGGCGATTCTCCGACCCTGCTGGGGGTCGGAGAATTTCGCCCCAGGTGTGGTTGCCGCCGGCGTGGACCGGTCGGGAACGGCCGGCCGCTCGGCCCATCGCGATTCTCCGAGCGGCGTGTCGCAAAACGCAACACGCCATTTTGGGGGGGGGGTGGGAGAATCGCGGGGGGTGCCAGAGCGGCCCTCCCGCGATTTTGCCACCTGGCGTGGGAGCGGAGAATCGCGCCCACTACCTTTATTTATTTCACCATTCTTGACAGTTTTACAGGGGAAGGAAGGAAATATTCTGCAAGGTGGTCTCTCTATTTTGTTTCTTCCCTTCTTCGGGCTAACATGCATCTAAATAACAGGTCTCCATTATAAAGATCTGGAACTATTTCATGGCAACCAGAGCAAAATCCATAAAGAACAAACAGTTCTATGTTCCGTTATTAACCTTAACTGTTGGATTTTTTCTACATAATGAAATCTTGAAATGGTGTGTTGCTGATAATCCAAAGATAAAGTGCAAGAAAAGAACACAGGCAGTGTATATCCCCAAAAGAGTTGAATTTAACCGTTGCTTCAATGAAGAATTAATGTAAAAATTATAATTCAAAGTCCAAGGTGAAATGAACAGTCAGCTCTTTCATTAGGAATTCTCAATGCTGATGAACATACTAGTCACATATAATGGAATGGACCTTCCAGTCACGTCAAATGACGGCGCTTGTGGCTGATCTCGAAGAAAGCTGCTGACAAAGATCTAGTGATCCCTGTGCCATGGACCTCACCTCTCAAAACTTAAATTTGAACTTGGCTTCAAGTTAAGATCTTCAGGCATCTGGCAACAATGATTTCATCAAGGCGGATCAGCAATCAGCCAATCAAATTAATGAATTCTCACAGTCAGCACATCAGGAAATAAAATGTACTAATTATCCTTCACTTTAATTTTTTTTTTACAAATGACATGTAGATTGAGGCACTGAAATAGCAAACAAAACTTTAAAATAAATATATTAAAAACTATGGAATTTTTACAACGAAAATATCTGACATTGCACAAGTATAAAATTACTTTTCCAGGGCCAGAGCGTTTGCTCGGGCAATACTTCCAACTTAATACGCCATTAAATGCCAGTTACATTTCAATAACCATGCATAACATTTTCAAGGGTTTTTGACAGCAATATTACAGCATAAAAGGGGAAGTTCTTGACATTTCAGTGATTTAGAAGATAACAGTCTGTGGGACGCACCAACCCACAGGGTAAAGGAGATGAGAATCTCATTAACAGCAACCTCTAGATTTTTACATTAAAACGCGCATATGTGGATGCCATAAATTGCTTAGTTTGAAAGAGTAGTAACGATCAACACTGACGATCTTGCCGTCATTATAACCACAAAATCCAAGCCATTATCTCAGCATCACCTCACAGCATTGGAATTCAATGTGGAATAACAAATGTCTCTGAATTTTACGAAGCACAGTTTCCTTAGTAGCAATCCCCATCCGGAAGAAGTAATGAATCGAGAAAATATCAAGGGCAAGACCCCAAAACATAGACACTGCGTCATCACCAAGCAATTTACTGCAGGCAAACTGAGGTTCCATTATCCTTCTTACGCAGACGGTTGAAATTGCTTTCCACTGGTTCAAGAATAGGAGTCAAATTCTTACAAACTGGAAATAAAATTTCCACAGCTTTGCTAGTCGAGCTGTTACCTTCCACCCACTCCAAGACACAGCTGACATGATCATATGTCTGTGCTTGCTGAGACTAGTGTGAGGGAAACAAAAATTACATTTTATCTAAACAGTCTGACTTGCACATTTCTTTAAGCCACTACAAAATCAATGTTGGTCCACAAACTGGACACAGATACCTCTACTCCAAAATACATGATCTAATTTTCTCCAACCTTTACCACTGAGTTTCAGGACAGGATACCTTACATTATATGATCATACAAACAATATATAGAATGCCAATATCCTTCAATACTTCGTCAACTCAGGTCTTGCTTACAATATTAGATTTGACAACATTTTATAGGGAATAGGTCCTCAGCACATTAAAATTAAAACTTTCAGAATTCCCTAAAATGTCAAGTAGCAACATCTATTTTTACCTCAGCATCTGAGGACTGAATTACAGTTGAGAGAAATTAATAAAACATGCACAATAACTTTTTTTTCATTACAGCCCAAGGCTAATATCTCAAATGTCACTGAATGAAATGCAATCATGTGATGAGACACAAATGGAGACGTGATATTTTTATTATTAGTTCACCTATTTCTCTAGCATCAGTTACATAATGAAAGCATATTCATTACTAAAAACCATAAGGAGCAACTTCAACACTTGGGATTGCCATCCATTTTGTCGAATTATATATGCTGTTAGAATGTTAAAATGCAGAATATCAAACGGATGAGTGAATTAGATAAGCTCCATTTCCATCTGAATAATCTGTTGCTTCTTCACACAGAGTTGAAAACAATTTTCCATTTAGAGAATAAAAATATATTTAATTTCCTCTTGAAGCCATCTTCAAAATATAGAGATCTTTTTTACAGAAATGCTTAAATCCATAATCATTTGCAATTTTTATTTAAGAACTGGTAACTTCATTGATGAGAATGTGGCGAAATTTAATTTGTAAATAACCAATGTTTTTCCCCATTCTTGCAATGTAGTGTAATTCAATCTCCATGTACAGATGAACACTGTTGATATCCGTGAGGATTTATAAAGTAAACCACATGTCCCTTTAAGAAATTCGCAATGCATTTTGGAGTAGGGACAAGGGGCTGGATGCTCCTGAAATGGGACTATGTCCCCTCGCCGGAGTTAAAATGCTGGCGTTTCACTCCGGAGTTTCCTCAAACTTAAATAGGCCAATTCACTCACCTGCAGGGGGCTAGCAGGGACCCGGAGCGATTCACGCGGGCTGCGGAAACGGGCCCCCGCACTTCTGGTTTCAAGTCCGCGCCTGCGCATGGTGGCAGCCTCCAGCGGCCACACCAAGTGCCATGACGGACTCGGGCTGCTGGAATATGTAGACCCCTCCGATCGGCCGCACGCCCGAAGATCCACCTGGCTTGATCTGTCGCCCGGCTGACCATAAGGCCCACTCCCCCCAGTGCCGATCCCCCCGCCCCCCACCAGGACGGCCGTGGACTTGCGAGTGTCCCGACCGGACATAGCATGATAGTTCCATGCCGTCGGGAACTCGGCTGGTTGGGAACAGAGGATCACTGGGCAGGCCTCTGGCAATGGGCCCCCAGCCATGCGGAGTAATTCGCGGAATCGCCGATTCTCGGGTCGCGGAGATTCGCTGGACTGGCTCCGGGCCCGGTTTCAGCGCGTAAGTTGATTCTCCGCCCTAGCGCCAAACGCGATTTTAGCGTGGGACTGCGGAGAATCCAGCCCATGGTCTGTTATGTGTGGATTTTCTATATACTGTATTTTGACCCAAGTTGATGCCTGGCATGTACAATGTAAGCAGTTAAACAGACGAAAAGTAAAACAAGCAATTAATACCTCAAATCTGAAGAGAAGCAAGATGCGTGGAAGTTGACGAGCGGGGATTATTTTTGTATGCAATAACAATAAGCAATCGACACAAAAATAATTTTAAAAGCAATTAAAGTTACAAATGGAATCACCGAGGGCAGCACGGTGGTGCAGTGGTTAGCACTGCTGCCTCATGGCGCCAAGGACCATATTTGGTGCAGTAAGATTTAAAAGCCTGGGTTAGTATGTGACTGTTCCAGTAATCCTTTTTTAAATCCTGGTTTTAAAGACAGCCAGGCTTTGCGGCAACTAAAGGGATCATTAAAGCATCGTAAAAGTTGGGCGAGTGAAATGTTGTTTATGTAATAAGGTTCCCTGGGGAGTAGATAATTAGAGCCATTGTGTTTAGCTTTAGTAAGATGATGTAGTTAATGGGAGGAGCCGGGGACTGAAGCAGTCAGGTACTGAGTTTCATTTCAGTTTTGCTTCTCAACTATGACTCTCATGTGAATGCATCAGGTCCAAAAATGGGTGCAGTTAATGCTGAAATTTCCCCAATAATTAATTGAGCTTATTGCCCTTAAAAAAGACTGATTCACAAAAACAAAGTCTGGCAGTTAATCTCACTTCTCATGACCCAAAGGAGAGAGGGACAAGCCAGATAACTGTAGCCAATCAGACTAGCATCAGTGGTGAGAAAATCACCAGACAGCATTGCCAAAGACAAAATAAATTCTCAAGTGGAGGAGTATGGATAATAAGGTCAGAGAGCACAGGCTTGTTAAAGGAAAATCTTGTCTGATTAACCCGATTGAGTTCTTTGATGATGGTAGCACAGTAGAAATTGTTTATCCAAAAGGCATTTGACAAGGTACCTCATAACAGATTAATTTGGAAAATACAAGCATAAGGTATTAAAAGTAGCATCCTGGATATGAAATTGTCTATGGGATAGGAGGCAGAGAGTAGTGGTGATTTGATGCTTTTCTGACAGGGGAGAGGTGTGCACTGAGGTCCCCCAGGGGTAGTTATCAGAACCATTGGTTTTCTTGTCATATGCAAATGTCCTGGACTTGGGTACAGGAGTACAATTTTGAAGGTTTCAGACAATGCAATGCTTGTTAATGCAGCAAATAGTGAACTGGTTAACAGAGACTTCAGGAGCACATAGTCTGATGAGATTGTAGACTTAAAAGGAATTTATTACAATTTATTTTACAAAGTGTACAAAAAGATCGTACATTTACACATCATAGCAGGAGTAGCCCCCTCCCCCCTCCCCCCCTCCTCAATATCGAATAACTCCCCCCACCCTCAATTGTTTAAGTATTTCATTCGCGCCATGTTTTCCATTACATATTTTCAGGGTTTAATTATTTACATCTGTCAGCACCAACAAAAAGGATAGACAAGACGGGTGTGGGAGGTGTTACATGTGGGGTAGCTCACCTCCATCCCTATCCCCCCCCCCCAACTTTGGACGTACATTAACTCAGCTCGTTCGCCGGCATTATTTACACGTTTCCATCTGGGGGGTGGGAGGAGGTTTAATTTAGCCTGTGCTTGCCCCATTCTGACCTGGGACCTTTCGTTGGGTGCTTCCTCTACAGCCTTGTTCTCGGCCCCCTCATCATCTGCCGCAGCTGTTTCCATTTCCCCTCCCCCACTTTCCCCCTTCTTTCTTCTTTCTCCTTATTCCTTTCATTCCTTGACGTTTTAGTCACCCTGCTGCGCCCCCCACCCCTCACTCTATTGGCCGTTGGCGTCACACAGGTTCTTGATCAAGAAGGCTTCTATATCTGTGGAAGCCCTCTTCCGACACCTGGATGGCGAATTTGATTTTCTGGTGAAGAAATTCCGAAAGGTCGGCCCGACAGTCTGCAGCTTTGGGTGGTGCTGCTGATCGGAAGCTGAGCAGGATTTTTCAGCGGGCGATTAAGGAGGCAAAGGCAAGGGGGTTGGACCCCCCCTCCCCATGAATAGTTCTGGCTGGTCTATACCCCGAAGACTGCCACTTTGTGGTTTGGCTCCACCCTCACCCCCACAACCTTGGACATAGTTTCAAAGATGACTGTACAGAACCCGACAGGTCAGGAGCATGCCCAGAACATGTGGGTGTGGTTGGCTCGGCCTCCGTGGCACCGTTCACATTTGTTCTCCACCTCAGAGAAGAAACTGTTCATTTGGGTTCTAGTTTGGTGTGGTGCGAGCACCACTTTCAGTTGCATTAAGCTCAGCCCTGTGCATGTGGAGATGGCTCTGTTTAGTACTTTGCTCAAGAGACCCCACCCTATTTCTATCCCGAGTTCTTCCTCCCATTTCTCCTGTGTCTCATCCAGTGGGGAACGTGCCCCTTCTTCCCGTTAAGGAGACTGTATCCCACTTCTGCAGGTCATTTTTTATTTCCTCCGCCAAACTGGTCAATTTCCATTTATGGATCCATGTCCAATTGGAAGCGATTTGGATCCCCAGGTAGCAGAATTTGTTTTGGACTTGCTTGTATGGCAGTCCCTCCAGTTCTGCCCCTCTCCCTTTCTGGTTCACCGGGAAGATTTCACTCTTGTTCAGGTTCAATTTGTGGCCCGAAAAGACTCCAAACTCTTCCAGGAGCTTCATGGTCCCTTCCATTTTGCCTTGCGGGTCTGAAACGTAGAGGAGCTGGTCATCTGCATACAATGAAGCTCTCTGCCCCCTCTCTGGATCCCCTTCCAATTTCTCACCATTCTGAGGTTGATCGGCAGCAGCTCACCTTCGAGGGCATATAGAAACGGGGACAGCGGGCATACCACCCTTGTGCCCCTGTGCAGCTGGAAGTATTTAGAGCTGGTAGTTTTGATCTGTACGCTTGCCGTGGGGGCACTGTACAGGAGTCTCACCCCGGAGATGAACCCTGCTCCCAGCCCAAACCGCTCCAGTACCTCAATGAGGTACTTCCACTCGACTCTGTCAAAGGCCTTTTCTGCGTCCAGGGAGATGATCACCTCTGGTGTTCTCTCCTCTGATGGGGTCATTATTACGTTCAGCAGGTGCCTGATGTTCGCTGTTAGCTGTCTACCCTTGACATAGCCTGTCTGGTCTTCTGCGACCACATCTGGTCTCCAGTCATCTGGCCAGGATTTTTGCCAGCAATTTTGTGTGTGCATTGAGCAGGGAGATGGGTCTGTCGGATCCACATTCGCTCGGGTCTTTGTCTTTCTTGGGTATCAGCGATATAGTGGTTTGCGCACTGGCAAATGAGTTGGTAGCCAGAGATTATAGCTTTAAAATAATTGACAAAATAACGAGGGGGAAATAAAGAAAAAATTCCCCATTTCTGTGGCTCAGTTGGGAGCACTCACCCCCCATAATAATAATAATAATAATCTTTATTATTGTCATAAGTAGGCTTACATTAACAATGCAATGAAGTTACTGTGAAAATGAGTAACAAGGTTAAGTTTCAATCTGGGACTCGAGAACAAAAATCAAGGCTAGCGCTCCAGTGCGGTGGTGAGGGAATGTGCACCGTTGAGGTGCCATGTTTTAGATTAAATGTGAAAACTGTGGTCCCACCTGCCTTCTTAGGTGGATGCAAAAGATCCCACAGCACTATTCTGATGAATTGCAAGGGAGTTATACCCCTAGTGCCCATGTCAACATTTATCCCACAATCAATATCACAAAAAAAAAGTTATATGGCAATGATTACATTGCGACCTATGGGAGCTTTCCCTGCGCAGCTTGGCTGCTACGTTTCCTACATTAAAATTCTGACTACAATTCAAAAATACTTAAGTGGCTATTAAGCGCTGTGAGGTGTTCGGTAGTCATGAAAGGCTTTATATAAATGCAACCCTTTTTTGTACAGAAGGCTAAGCTCTTGAAAAGATTCACATAAATTTACTTAAAGGTGTAGATTGCATTAGTAACAATTAGTCTACAGACTGAAAACATGCATAGGGTGGTGAAGAAGGTACTGGCATTTAGCTCAATGAAGGAAGGTTTAAACAAAGAGATCTTAGAATCTATTCAAACAAATCTACAGGAGGTACTCACTGCCTCACAGTGTATGTTTTGGAAATAAAGCAAGTAACCATGTGAGAACTTAGACTGTCTTTTGATAAAAAATTGGTATTTATTGAAACTGAAAATGTTTTACTGACTGGATATGCAGCTTGGTTTAGCACAGGACTAAATCGCTCGCTTTGAAAGCAGACCAAGGCAGGCCAGCAGGACGGTTCGATTCCTGTACCAGTCTCCCCGAACAAGCGCCGGAATGTGGCGACTAGGGGCTTTTCACAGTAACTTCATTTGAAGCCTACTTGTGACAATAAGCGATTTTCATTTCACTTTTCATTGAGAAATATCAAGCTCCAAGCAGCGAGCAGAGAAAGATACTGGGTGTGAAACAAAAGAGTGAAGGTTGTGGTTAAGCGATCACGACTGGGAGGTTCATATATGCCGTATCAGGATGTTGTAGCACATTATCTGAACAGTGGGATTCGTCGAGCTGAGCAAACTGTAGCTGATAGCACTTTAATACATCTTGCCTTGCAGGAAGAACTATACTTGCAAAAAAAATTGCATATCACAATTTCACATATTGCACAATCTCAACAACATGTGTTTACATATGAGTGAGGTACAGAAGTAGACGGGTTGAGGGAGGAAAATCCAGGGCTCGGAGCCTAGGCAGCTGAAGGCACAGTCATCAATGGTGGAGCAATTAAAACCATGGGATGCTCAAAGGGCTAGCATTGATGATATCTCGGAGGGCTGTGGGGCTGAAGGAGGTTACAGAGCTAGAAAGGGGTGAAGCCATGGAGGGGTTTGAAAACAAAGACAAGAATTTTTAAAATGAAACGTTGCTCAAGTGGGAGCCGATGTAGGTGGGCAAGCACAAGGGTGCTAGGGTAACAGGACTTGGTGTGAGTTAGGGCATGAGAAGCGAGGTTTGGATGATTTACGTTGAAGGATGTTGTAAGATGGGAGACCAGGGAGAGGGACATTGGTATAGGGCATACGGAATAGGAGCAGAAGTAGACCAGTCACATTTAGAGGTACAAAAAGCATGGATGGGGGCTTCAGCAGCAGATGAGCTGAGGCAGGGACAGAGTCGGGCAATGTGACAGAGGCAGAAATAGGTGGTCTTTTTAATGGTGTTGATGTACGGTCAGAAGTTTATTCAGTGTCAAATATGACACCAATGTTACAAACAGTCTAGTTCCGCCTCAGACAGTTACCAGGAGAAAGAAAGTGGTTAGAGAGCGGAGTTGGTGCTGGAAACTTTGATCCCTGGAATTAAGTAAACAGAGAAGAGGGCAGTAGCAGGGGGAACAACAAGGATGAGTAACCTTTTTTTAATTGGTCAAAGGTGCAGATGCAGGTCTGGTTGAGGAGACCAATAGCAGCAGAAATGTCATGATGAGTGGAGGGATAAAGGTTATGATTTTGAAAATTCAGTTATGGTTCAATTCCCATACCAGCCTCCCCGAACAGACGCCTGAATGTGGCGACTAGGGACGTTTCACAGTAACTTCATTTGAAGCCTACTTGTGACAATAAGTGATTTTCATTTCATTTCAAAGAGTTTTTTCCCAGGGGAGGGGACGCAAATGTACTTTTGGGAGGAGGAAGGAGGATGTATGAACGGCCTAGTTTCGGGAGCCGTTCAGAGGAGGAGGAGCAGTCTCTGGGTGAGTATAAAAACTCACTTTAACCCGGGGATCGAGGCCTAGTTTCGGGAGCCGTTCAGAGGAGGAGGAGCAGTCTCTGGGTGAGTATACAGACCTAACGGTAACTTCCTGTTTTCCACTTTTTTTTCAAAAGTGACGTCAGAGGGAAGCTGTGATCTGATTGGTTGATAACCAATCTGCCCCAAATTTAAAACTCGTAAACTTAAATTAAACAAATTAATTAATTAGAGATGGCTGGTCAGGTGATGTGCTTAAGCTGCTTGATGTGGGAGCTGGCAGATCCCACTGCGAGCTGCAGCGACCACATCTGCAGTAAGTGTTGGCTGCTCGAAGAACTCCGGCTCAGAGTTGATGAGCTGGAGTCTGAGCTTCACACACTGAGGCACATCCGGGAGGGGGAGGCTTACCTGGACACTTTGTTTCAGGAGGCAGTCACACCTGTCAGAGTAAATAGTTTAAATCCTGCCAGTGGCCAGGGACAGCAGGGTGTGACTGCAAGTCAGGCAGGTAAAGGGAACCAGCAGTCAGGAACTCAGGAGCCTCAGCCCTTGACCCTGTCCAACAGGTACGAGGCACTTGCTCCCTGTGTGGATGGCGAACAGGGCTGCAGGAAGGATGAGTCAGCTGACCAAGGCACCATGGTTCAGCAGGCCATTCAAGGGGAGGAAGTAAATAGGCAAGTTGTAGTTGTAGGGGATTCTATTATCAGAGGGATAGATAGTATCCTTTGTGAGCAGGATAGAGGGTCCCGCATGGTATGTTGCCTGCCCGGTGCTAGGGTGCGGGACATCTCTGACCGGCTTGAAAGGATATTGGAGAGGGAGGGGGAGGATCCAGTTGTTGTAGTCCATGTCGGTACCAACAACATAGGCAAGTCTAGGAAAGAGGACCTGTTTAGAGATTATAAAGAGCTAGGATTCAAATTAAAAAACAGGTCCTCAAGGGTCAGAATCTCCGGATTACTGCCTGAGCCACGTGCAAATTGGCATAGGGAGGCAAGAATAAGGGAAGTTAACACGTGGCTGAAAGAGTGGTGTGGGAAAGAGGGGTTCCTTTTCATGGGACACTGGCATCAGTTTTGGGACAGGGGGGACCTATACCATTGGGATGGTCTCCACCTGAACCGAGCTGGGACCAGTGTTCTGGCGAAAAGAGTAAATAGGGTGGTCAATAGGACTTTAAACTAGAGATTGGGGGGGAAGGGAAAGTCAGGGAACCAAGAGGTGAAGGAATCAGTGGGAAGCGTAGCTGCTTAGGATTACAAAAAATCACGAAAAGACAGAGCTCAGGAGAGGTTACGATAGTCCCCATCTCACAAAATATGACACAGTGTATGGAAAGGCTCAGTAAACCAAGGTCCACCACACTAAGAAAACAAAAAGGGACAGTCAATAGGGAATTAAAGGTGCTATATTTAAATGCCCGCAGTGTACGGAACAAGGTAGATGAGCTTGTGGCCCAGATTGTGACTGGCAGGTATGATGTGGTAGGCATCACAGAGACGTGGTTGCAGGGGGTTCAGGACTAGCAGTTAAACATCCAGGGATTTACAACCTATCGAAAAGACAGAGAGGTGGGTAGAGGGGGCGGGGTTGCTTTGTTAATTAGAAATGAAATTAAATCAATAGCACTAAACGACATAGGGTCAGATGATGTGGAGTCTGTGTGGGTAGAGTTGAGGAACCACAAAGGCAAAAAAACCATAATGGGAGTTATGTACAGGCTTCCTGACAGTGGTCAGGACCAGGGGCACAAAATGCACCACAAAATAGAAAGGGCATGTCAGAAAGGCACGGTCACAGTGATCATGGGGGACTTCAATATGCAGGTGGACTGGGTAAATAATGTTGCCAGTGGACCCAAAGAAAGGGAATTCATTGAATGTTTACAGGATGGCTTTTTGGAACAGCTTGTGATGGAGCCCACGAGGGAACAGGCTATTCTGGACTTAGTGTTATGTAATGAGCCAGAATTGATAAAAGATCTTAAAGTAAGGGAACACTTAGGAAGCAGTGATCATAATATGATAGAATTCAGTCTGCAATTTGAAAGAAGGAAGGTAGAATCAGATGTAAAGGTTTTACAGTTAAATAAAGGTAATTACAGCCGCATGAGGGAGGAACTGACGAAAATTGACTGGAAGCAGAGCCTAGTGGGAAAGACAGTAGAACAGCAATGGCAGGTGTTTCTGGGAGTAATTGAGGACACAGTGCAGAGGTTCATCCCAAAGAAAAAAAAGGTTATCAGAGGGAGGATTAGGCAGCCATGGCTGACAAAGGAAGTCAGGGAATGCATCAAGGCAAAAGAGAGAGCCTATAATGTGGCAAAGAGTAGTGGGAAGTCAGAAGATTGGAAAGGCTACAAAAACAAACAGAGGATAACAAAGAGACAAATAAGGAAGGAGAGGATCAAATATGAATGTAGGCTAGCCAGTAACATTAGGAATGATAGTAAAAGTTTCTTTAAATACATTAAAAACAAACGGGAGGCAAAAGTAGACATTGGGCCGCTCCAAAATGACGCTGGTAATCTAGTGATGGGAGACAAGGAAATAGCTGAGGAACTTAATAAGTACTTTGCGTCAGTCTTCACAGTAGAAGACATGAGTAATATCCCAACAATTCAGGAAAGTCAGGGGGCAGAGTTGAATATGGTTGCCATCACAAAGGAGAAAGTGCTAGAGAAACTAAAAGGTCTGAAAATTGATAAATCTCCGGGCCCAGATGGGCTACATCCTAGAGTTCTAAAGGAGATAGCTGAAGAAATAGTGGAGGCGTTAGTTATGATCTTTCAAAAGTCACTGGAATCAGGGAAAGTCCCAGAGGATTGGAAAATCGCTGTTGTAACCCCCCTGTTCAAGAAGGGAACAAGAAAAAAGATGGAAAATTATAGGCCAATTAACCTAACCTCGGTTGTTGGCAAAATTCTAGAATCCATCGTTAAGGATGAGATTTCTAAATTCTTGGAAGTGCAGGGTCGGATTAGGACAAGTCAGCATGGATTTAGTAAGGGGAGGTCGTGCCTGACAAACCTGTTAGAGTTCTTTGAAGAGATAACAAATAGGTTAGACCAAGGAGAGCCAATGGATGTTATCTATCTTGACTTCCAAAAGGCCTTTGACAAGGTGCCTCACAGGAGACTGCTGAGTAAAATAAGGGCCCATGGTATTCGAGGCAAGGTACTAACATGGATTGACGATTGGCTGTCAGACAGAAGGCAGGGAGTTGGGATAAAAGGTTCTTTTTCGGAATGGCAACCGGTGACAAGTGGTGTCCCGCAGGGTTCAGTGTTGGGGCCACAGCTGTTCTCTTTATATATTAACGATCTAGATGACGGGACTGGGGGCATTCTGGCCAAGTTTGCCGATGATACAAAGATAGGTGGAGGGGCAGGTAGTATTGAGGAGGTGGGGAGGCTGCAGAAATATTTAGACAGTTTAGGAGAATGGTCCAAGAAGTGGCTGATGAAATTCAACGTGGGCAAGTGCGAGGTCTTGCACTTTGGAAAAAAGAATAGAGGCATGGACTATTTTCTAAACGGTGACAAAATTCATAATGCTAAAGTGCAAAGGGACTTGGGAGTCCTAGTCCAGGATTCTCTAAAGGTAAACTTGCAGGTTGAGTCCGTAATTAAGAAAGCAAATGTAATGTTGTCATTTATCTCAAGAGGCTTGGAATATAAAAGCAGGGATGTACTTCTGAGGCTTTATAAAGCACTAGTTAGGCCCCATTTAGAATACTGTGAGCAATTTTGGGCCCCACACCTCAGGAAGGACATACTGGCACTGGAGCGGGTCCAGCGGAGATTCACACGGATGATCCGAGGAATGGTAGGCCTAACATACGATGAACGTCTGAGGATCGTGGGATTATATTCATTGGAGTTTAGGAGGTTGAGGGGAGATCTAATAGAAACTTACAAGATAATGAATGGCTTGGATAGGATGGACGTAGGGAAGTTGTTTCCATTAGCAGGGGAGACTAGGACGCGGGGACACAGCCTTAGAATAAAAGGGAGTCACTTTAGAACAGAGATGAGGAGAAATTTCTTCAGCCAGAGAGTGGTAGGTCTGTGGAATTCATTGCCACAGAGGGCGGTGGAGGCCGGGACGTTGAGTGTCTTTAAGACAGAAATTGATAAATTCTTGATTTCTCGAGGAATTAAGGGCTATGGGGAGAGAGCGGGTAAATGGAGTTGAAATCAACCATGATTGAATGGTGGAGTGGACTCGATGGGCCGAATGGCCTTACTTCCGCTCCTATGTCTTATGGTCTTATGCAGAGAGCAACAAAAGGAAATGGTCAGAGGCGGTCTTATTAAATGAGGCCACATGGGGTGGCAATATCAAGGGTGTGGCCATGAAAATGGGTGCAAAGTTTAGACGGTAGATGGAAGGGTAGTTGACTGAAAGGAGAGAGCATGATGAATTGAGCTGGAGGAGGAAATCACCAAGGATAAGAAGTCACTCAGTGTAAAGGCTGAAGGAGGAAAACTGTGAAGTTATCTCGGTAAAGAAAAATGTTTCTGGGACTCAGGATGACCCAAAGTATCTGACAGCCAATGAAGAGGTTTTGAAGTGTACTCGAGTTAACAGATCATAAATATCTAGCATTACTCTACATGCAATAATCAAACCTGCCACTCTAAACAGTTAACCTATTGTTTATCTTTCATTTCCAATGACATGTTGCAGAGGAAGTCTATCAAGAGCTATATTTTCAAGTAAGTTCTGAATTGTGCACAAAAGGGGCGGGTTGACTCAATTCCCGTACCGGCCTCCCCGAACAGGCACCGGAATGTGGCGACTGGGGACTTTTCACAGTAACTTCATTGTAGCCTATTTGTGACAATAAATGATTATTATTATTTGACATTTAATGCATTAAGCATATAAATCAACAAGCTAGTTCTTGAATCATGTTGTGGGTTGTCAGCTCAGTAAAATTTATGTCCAATTGCAAATTACAGACATTTCAAAGTGTTTACATATACTTTCATGCTGATCAAACATTTCTTGATCAATCTGCTTTGTTTAGTTTCTCCAACTGCAGTTTTCCTCTTTCCCTGAACGTGGCCCACCTTCTTCTCACAAAACACATTTCTCTCTGGTCCTGAGCAGTCACCCTTGGATATTACATAGGCACTAGAAAGGAGAACAGTGCCAGAGGCCTGACGGAATGCTAGTTTATTCCTACATTCCAAATAGGAGATAGAGGAAATCACGGAGCTACAAATCAGTTTGCTTAATGTCGGCAACGGGAAAGATACTGAAATCTTAACTCAACAATGCTATAGAAAAACATTTGGAACTCGGCACGGAATGCAAAAAAGAAGGCCATTCTTGACCAACCTTCCTGAATTCTTTGCAAAAGTAACAAAAGGAATAGACAAGGGAAATGCAATGGATGCAACATGCATGGCTTTTCGAAGGTTTCTTGATGAGATACCACAGAGTAAACTCATGACTAAGGTTAAGGACCAGTACCAGAATGAAAAGCAAACTGGTTTCAAAACAGAGAACAAGGAGCCGGGGTTAAAAGTAGGTTAAAAAGGTGCTGGCATGTGGTAAACGGTGTTCCACAGGGATCGGCTGTGGGATCACTGTTGTTCATCATTTACAGTAATGGTTGGACTCAGGAAACTGAAATACGGTATCAACACTTGCTCATGACACCAAATTGGAGAATGCAGTTAATTCTGAGGAAAACATTAACACACTTGCAGAATTAATGTAGGAATGGAAATACATTTCAATATAGGTAAGTGTGATGTGCATTCTGATAGGAGGAATAAGGAGTTTACCTAATCCTGACAAAATAAGAGTCTAAATAGGATAGAGGAACACAGCTGTACAAATATATAAATTATTCAAAATGGAATGAACAGGTTAAGAAAACTATAAAAATGCGTGCAATTGTTGGCATTGGATTAAAAGATATGTTAAGCTTATTTTAAACATTGGCTAGACGACACTTGGAAAGGACAGTGTATAGTTCTGGCCTTCAAATTACAAAATTGATACAGAAGCACTGGGGAATGTGCACAAGATTTACATGGGTGATAACAAAACTGAGAGATTACAGCTATCAGGGAAAAGGCTGGTGCTCCTTTCTCTTGAAAAAGGCCAAGAAGGTGGCCCAAAGGCAATAGGCAACAAGACCCATTTTAATTACAACTCACTTTAGTAGGAAAGGTTTTAATCAAATATTGTCACAGCATAATAAAATATTCCTCCTCTGACCAGCTTGCAGTATAGTTCACAACATCCCCATCATCCATCAAATCATTCCTTATTCGGAATTACCTTTCTCAACAATGTTGCTCGAGGTCTATATTTCCTTTTACAAAGCCACTGTTATTCTTCCACCCAATACTTCATTCAACTTTTCACTCAACAAAAATAAGTCACCACCAACATATGTTTATTTAGCACCTTTAACATCAGAACATTTCCCATGACAGTCCAGGAGGTTTACCAATATCGAGCCACAAAAGCTTATAGGTAAACAAAACACACACAAGTAAATTTTGAACATTGACACGGATAACATTTCAATATTGCATAAAATAATTTAAACCTGGAAATCCATTTCAAAATGTGAATCTGATTTTTCCCCTATTGTGATTACATCAATTGATGCTACACTGCCCCAATTGTAATTTTTAAACCAAGTGGATTTGTCACTTAATACCTGATACACTGGAATGGCTGGTGGCCCAGGTACACTGTTTCTTTGTTGTGATATCAACATAAAACTTAAAATATCACACAGTGGTTGTGGGATGAACACTGACATGCAGTGCAGGGCCATCTCAATGGGCAAGTTTCATAACTGCTACGGCATTAATCTTCTTAATCACAAATGACATTTTGGAAACTCCAGGCAGCCCAACTTCATACTTCAATTAATTTGTTTCACTGAAGAGAACCCTGTTCTTTTTGAATATTAAAAAATGAATATGCTTTGGATACTGGTGTCAATATGTGTGTTCAGGGGTCTACTTTTACAAGCCAGAGTGACATTGGTATTAAATTCTATTTGCTGGCTGTGTATTCCCAAAACCAAATTCCAATTTCTGGCCTGTAACAGTGCAGTAGTTTTATCTACTTTTAAGCTTACATTGGTTAACTTTCCACCTTTCCGCCGGGCTAAACATTGCTCAACAATGCTTTCACAATGTTAACCCTAACATTCGAATTAGAACATAGAACATAGAACAGTACAGCACAGAACAGGCCCTTCGGCCCTCGATGTTGTGCCGAGCATTGTCCGAAACCAAGCCAAATTCAACAGATTGTGGGCCTGCCGGAGAGGATCGAAGGTAGGAACCCCATGGACTATGTGGCTCAAATGCTGGGCAACCTGGTGGTAGGAATTCAGCAGACATTAAATAGAACTTTGCAATTTTACAGAGAAGTTAGTTGATCAACATATCAGGTGATATTCTGGAGTAGGTTTTGTCAGTATATTAGATGTTGGTACACTGGGGGGGTCAAGGACAGCATCAAGATTGAGAAACAGGGTAAAGGAAAATGGGGGCTCCTTACATGAGAAGATTCTGTCAGCGTCTAAAGTGAGATGGTTTCAGTCAGAAATAAAAACAGAAAGTGCTGGAAACTCAGCAGGTCTGGCAGCATCTATGGAGAGAGAAGCAAGAGTTACTATTTCCAGTCGCGTATGACTCTTCTTCAGAACAGTCTGTTTTATTTCAGATTTCCAGCATCCACAGTAATTTGCATTTATGGTTTGAGTCGTGCTGATGCTGAGTTGAAGAAAGGTTTTGCTCATTTGGGATGTGATGTGAGGCAGTCAGTCGAATAGCAGAGCAACAATCCTGGAATCATGGCTGCTGATATAGAAGGAAACTTGGGATGTGATTGGTGTCTGAGACGGGCAGCACGGTAGCATAGTGGTTAGCACAGTTGCTTCACAGCTCCAGGGTCGCAGTGTGATTCCTGGCTTGGATCACTGTCTGTGCAGAGTCTGCACGGTCTCCCTGTGTCAGCGTGGGTTTCCTCTGGGTGCTCCGGTTTCCTCCCACAGTCCAAAGATTTGCGGGTTAGGTGGATTGGCCATGCTAAATTGCCCTTAGTGTCCAAAAAGGTTAAGTGGGGGTTACGGGGATAGGGTAGATACGTGGGCTCAAGTGGGATGCTCTTTGTAAGGGCCGGTGCAGATTCAATGGGCCGAATGGCCTCCTTCCGTACTGTAAATTCTGTGAAATCTATGAAATTTGTAGACAATATCCCCAAGGAGCAGCATATAAGGAGTATGAATGATGATGGTACAGATCAACTATGATGTTATTGAATGGTAGAGCAGGTTCGAGAAAAGGCCCACTTCTGCTCCTATTTCATATGTTCATATATTACGGTTTTTCTAAAGCCACAATCATTCCATGAACTTTCTTTCAGATTGAAACAATAAACTCTCATCCACCAAGGCATTTGGGGGGGTCCGAAGAACTGAAAGCAGTGCCATGTGGTTTCAAACCAACCAACATTGATACATAAAAATGAATAATGTATTATAGCAAACCTGACCAGGAGCTTCTGCACAATAAGTTAAAATGCAAAACGCCATGCAGAAATTTTTAAAATGCAGAAAATTAAAAACAAACATCTTTCATTAAACAAAGATTTATCTGTCCGTTTGGAACCAGCAGCCCTCACAAAACAAATGATCAGAGCTAACTTTGATGGTAAGCAAATTTAATTTGAAAAAAAAGCATGATCTAAGTGAAGACGAACAGATGTACATTTTGGTGTATATTACATGGCAGTGCACAGGCACAAATCTGAAAAATTTCCATAAATGACTGATGCACAGTTTAAACAAGCAAACCACTACCAGGTAAGAAGAAATTTCAATTTTCCCTCCGGCCGTAAAGTCAATCAGTGCCACACAATGAATTTCATTACTCAACATGGGATGCAATGGCAAGAAAACTGCTTCTGCCAGCATTCTGCTCTTTTGTGAAGTCAAACAAGTCTGCAGCATTATTTTGCAGGTGGGAATCTGTGAGATGTGGATTTTGCACAGGACAACAAAATATAGAACTCTGCGTCTCTTTGCACTGGGGAAAGACATTACGTGGCTGTATATTCCTGGGCAGAATGAAGATGACTCAGTAACTCCCTTGTCAATAATATCTGGAGATCACACTGCAGGAGGCATTGGGATTTTGCTGGTGAAATCATTCTTAGAACATAGAACATTACAGCACAGAACAGGCCCTTCGGCCCTCGATGTTGTGCCGAGCAATGATCACCCTACTTAAACCCACGTAACCCGTATACCCGTAACCCAACAATCCCCCATTAACCTTACACTACGGGCAATTTAGCATGGCCAATCCACCGAACCCGCACATCTTTGGACTGTGGGAGGAAACCGGAGCACCCGGAGGAAACCCACGCACACACGGGGAGGACGCGCAGACTCCACACAGACAGTGACCCAGCCGGGAATCGAACCTGGGACCCTGGAGCTGTGAAGCATTGATGCTAACCACCATGCTACCGTGAGGAGATATTACTGTGGTGTCAGTCATGAGTTCTGTTTGCTGGAACTTGTCGAGGTTCTTTTTAAAGTAGACTCTGTGGACTGTTCGTTGCAGTTCCCTGTTTAAATCATCCCTTGTGAGTAAATAGACTTTGTCTGCAGTGGCTGAGAGGATTCCTGCCCACCTCCAACTCATAGGTTGGCACATTTGGGACAATCAGCTCTCTGGGGGAATGACATAAAATATTATGGCAGGTGCTCAGTGCAAGATTTAAAAGAAAGGCCAGGTAAAAGATAGCAGCCACAAATTCAGCCCGTTCTCAATGTAGGTATTGTTTTGAGTGTTAAATGATGTTCATGTGGCAACAGTGCAAACATACTGCTGCCATAACCCACACCAGACATAATTTTGGAGAAACCGTTCGGGACATGCACCAAGAGAATGCAGAGTAGGTAGATCTTGATATCAATCAGTGTATAATGCTGATTCGACTGTAGCAATGCCATTTTCAACCTCAACACCCCAGCTAATGCTCTCTTTTACATGTGTTTGGTCAGCAGTGCTAAAGAAGATCATCAATGACCTCAGGTTAGCTGCCGTTTGATTTCTGTGGCTGGTGAATTAGTAGAGGTGTTTGGTGGTTTATATTCTTATCTAAAATTGGTAAAGTGTATCGAGAGTGGCGCTGGACATTGTGACGACCTTGGTCCTCACTTTAAGGGGTGCCACACCAAGGTAAGAGAATATGGTGTAGAGGTTAACATAGTATGGATAAAGGATTGGTTAGCCACTGGCAAGTAGAGCACAGGGATAAATGGGCCTGTTTTGGTTGGCAAGCTGTAATTGGTGGAATGTCATCGGGATCAGTGCTGGGGCCTCAACTATTTGCAATCTACATCCATGACTGAATGTATGGTTGCAAAATTTGCTGATGACAACAAGATAGTTATGAAAGTAAATTGCCAAGAGGAGGTAGAGAGTTTGTAGATAGGTTAAATGAGTAGGCAAACGTTTAGCAGATGGAATATAATGTGGGAAAATGGGAACTTGTCCATTGGCAGGAAGGATAGAAAAAGAGTATACAATTTAAAGGTTGAGAGATTGCAGAACTTGCTTGTACAGAGGGATATGGGTGGGCTGGTATAAAAATCACAAAGGTTAAGTATGTAGGTGCAGCAAGCAATTCGGAAGGCAAAATTAATCTAGATTTATATCAGAAGGGGGAACGGTATACAAAAGTAGCACGTTTTACTGCAGCTGTACAGGGCCTTGGTGAGACCATATCTGGAGTACTGTGCACTGTTTTCATCTCCTTATTTGAAAAAATATTAAATTTCATTAGAAGCAGTTGAGAAGGTTCACTGGAATCCTTCCTGGAATTAAGGGCCTATCTTTTAAAGAAAGGTTGAACAGGTTGGGCCTATATCCATTGGAGTTTAGAAGAACGAGAAGTGATCTTATTGAAGCATATAAGATCATGCATGGACATTATAGGGTGGATACCAGGAGGATGTTTCCATTTGTGGGGGTGACTAGAATTAGGGACACAGTTTAAGAATAGGAAGGAGGATTTGTTTCTCTGAGGGCAGTTAGTCTAAGGAATTCTCTTCCCCATAAATCTGTGGAGGCTGGGTCATTGAATTCAGTTAAGGGTGAGTTAGATAGATTTTTAATAGACAAGGGAATCAAGAGTTATGGGGGCCAGGCAGGAAAGTAGAGTTGAGACGACAACCAGATCAGCCATGATCGTTTTGAATGGCAGACCCGGCTCCAAAGGCCGAATTGCCTGCTCCTGAGTCCTACATACCTTTGATTCTGCTCAGACCACTTTATCTCTGACAAAGCAACATAGAGCTGCTCAAAGAGGAAGGAGGAGAGGGAGAAGGGCTCTTAGCAGGAGGGCAAATCCAGCCAGGGTCTTGAGGAGTAATTATCCTATTCACCTGATGAAGGAGCTGCGCTCTGAAAGTGAGTGATTCGAAACAAACCTGTTGGACTTTAACCTGGTGTTGTAAGACTTCTTAAGCCGGCATCTCCACATTATTTCAACCTCAGCAAGGAACGTGTGCAACGTCTCTGGTTTAAGGAGATGAAATCTGCTGCTGTCTGCAGAGAGACTTGCAACTTCTGAACTGGCTGAGGGCAGTGATGCCTGTGACTGGAAAGGTGAGTGTGGCCATGAGTTTCCTCAGGTCAGAGTCCTTCGAGGTTGGAGCAGGCGTTATCTCCATCACCTTGCAGTTTGTGTCCACTGCTGCATAAAGGAAATGACGGATGCACTGTATTCCAGGAGAGGAAATATATAGCATTCTCTCTTTCCAGAGAAAGGCAGGTGGAGCATGCATATGACTTTGCCAGGGTAGGAGATCACCCATGGTGCAAGGGCACACCGACTGTGTAGGTATTACTTTGCATCTAGCTGCAGGGAAGTATCACAGGATTCCACTCCCTATGCGGCACATCATATGCAGGTAGCCTGTTATTCTGACAGCAGTCACGATGCGGTCATTCTGCACCAATTCATTACAGTTTGTGTCACATCGTTATCTGAATCATCGAACAAACCGGAATGTGGAGACAAGGTGACAAGGGTTTCCTGTTGACCATCTGACTCTTGACTCTGGTATGCAACCCAAGCACAATGGGGCATCATACCTATAGCAAGAGCCATGTTGCCACATAAAATGCAATTGTGGTGCCTGAAAAGCTCTAGAGAAACCTTACAGTACTCACCAGAATGTGAATCACAGTTTGTCGTGATCTACTGCATCCTGCACAGCCTCACGAACCGTGAGCCCTTACTATCAGGCATGCAGTAAGCAGCAGAGGAGGAAGGAACAGAGGAGGCAACTGATAAACACCCTTTTGGCTGGGATGCCTGTGACTGACTGCAGTACCTGTGAATGCAGTCGTAGTTCCTCATTCACAGTCCAACACCTTACCGTCCCTCTGTAACTGACCATCACAGTGCATCCTCTTGGACACAACGCTGAAATAAAAGCCACCACTAAACAAATAGTCCAAACCAACTTTAACAAAGAAACATTCCAATATTTCATATTAAAGTCAACAAATTAGCCTCGTTCATTCCCTCAGTGCCTATCTTCCTTTTCCCATCCTAGTGCCCCCTGCAACCCCCCCCCCATCCAAGTGGCTGCAGGATAATTGATGGACGGCTGCCGACTTTAAATGGAGGAGACTGCAGATGGCTTTGCAGGACAACATCAGGCGCTTTTGAATGTGGGAGGCCAGGCTTCAGATAGCAGGGGCTCAGCCTGGATGGCAGCAGTTTGGACTGGATGGCTGATGGACAACAGCATGCGCACTGGCGGAATGACAGTGTGGTTGCAAATGCTGTCATCCATCCCAACAGACGCCTTGTGCTCCATGGAGTTACTGCCATCATCCTCAGGAACGGTGTCTCAGCAATCCCAGCAACATGATTGGGACAGGGGCAAGACCCTTACAGCAGCGGTATCCAGAGCCATGATTGAAGCAGTCTTGTATGACTTCTGCCTGAGCTTTGCACTGTGGCACTCAGATAACGGGTGGTTCTGCTTGTGCTGCAATGGAAACTGAGGGCCGTTAGACGATACAACATGGTTGGGTCCGCATGGAGTTGGCCACCAGTTCCATGCTGGAAAGAATGGCTTCCAAGCTCTGCGCAAAGCACTGTGCCGTGTTGATGCCAGACACACCCATGATCTTTTGCAGTGACTGAAAACGTTCCAGCAGGCCTGTCAATACACCAAGGATTTTAATTAATAATCTTTATTGTCACAAGTAGGTTTACATTAACACTGCAATGAAGTTACTGTGAAAAGGCCCTGGTCGCCACATTCCGGCGCCTGTTCGAGTACATAGAGGGAGAATTCAGAATGTCCAAATTACCGAACAGCACGTCTTTGGGACTTGTGGGAGGAAACCGGAGCACCTGGAGGAAACCCATGCAAAAGCAAGGAGGATTTAGTTTGAGCATTTTGTCAACTTTGATCTCGTCACTGACCACAGCCTCAGTCATGGTCACTGTAATGATGACAAACTCATCTCCATGATCAGAGTGAGGACATGCAGACATGCCTGTCTCCCTCCTGTTAGGCCCTGCTGCCTCAAATGCATCATCTCTATTGCAAGAGAGAGGGAAGTGCATCAGTGAGCGTGGTGCAATGGGTTTGGGTGACGTGGCTCTCATGGTGCAATAGCCAACAGTGTCTGCAAGGTGTGAAATGTGGGCGTGAGGCTTGCAGCTGTGCTAAGCATGTAGGTGTGAGGAGAAGCTATGAATATTAAGCATGAGTTGTGATTGATGAAGTTTGTAGTTGCTGGTTTAGAACAGTGGGCTAAACAGCTGGCTTGGAATGCAGAACAATGCCAGCAGCATAGGTTCAATTCCCATACCAACCTCCCCGAACAGGAGCCGGAATGAGCCGGAATATGGCAACTAGGGGCTTTTCACAGTAACTTCATTGAAGCCTACTTGTGACAATAAGTGATTTTTTTTTTTTAGTTGTGTGAATGCTGGGAGTGTGGTGCACTCAGCGGTGCCTGAGGCCAATGATCCAGTCAGTGGAATGTGGCATCTGAATTGGCTAACATACATTGACTGACCTTGACCACTTCTATGGGTTGACGGAGGTGTTAGCATCCGGGTCCTAGAGCTACACTACTGGCATTGACCTGTGCAGTTATCTGCTCCCATTGCCTCTTCTGTAGATAGAGGACCTCTCTCCTCCTGCCATCAAGGCCTCCAGTGCTGCATCAGAGAATGCTGGAGTCCGCAGTATTGTGTTATTCCAGTGGCTTTCCCAGATCAAAGTCAATGAATTGAGCAGGATGAATCCCAGAGCCTACTCCATTCAAAATACACCTTGCCTTTGAGATGAGGGCTTGCTTTAAGTAGCACTGGCTAGCTTGACTCATGCAAGCTACCCTCTCACAATTTTGCATCCCCTGCTAAGACGTGCAGCTATTCAACAACTTGCTAATGCTAACTACATGCTCCAATCAAGTAAATGAGCAGGCAGTTTGCATGTTGCCCACACCAGGAAGAACGGGCATGGGTTAGTTGCATGTCACTATCCCCATACCTATTTTCAGGCCGTACCCAATTTCTCAGCAAATATGTGCTAGAAAATCCAACAGAAGGAACATATTAACTAGCGATGACAAAAATTAAGCAGATAAAAGCCAATCAAAGATAATTAAATTGGCAATCTGTCTCGTATTCCTCAACACTGGAATTCCTCAGCCGTCAGACCAAAACACAGCTTTTGGCTTTTCTATAACAAGCACTGCCCGAGTTGTTCGTAGGAATGCCATACAGAATTTTTAAAGCCATATATTAGATGAAAAGGGGACATGCTTATCTCATAGTATTTCACACATTTTCACAACAAAAGTTAAAAAAATCACCCTCCCTCTGAAATTTTGCTCACGGAAAAACAACCCAGCTGTTTCTCATACTGTATTCCAAATTATTTCCGCTAGTCTGTTGTAAAATCCGCCCAAGATAATTAAATTATCCATTCATAATGTACAGCAGTTCACACAATAAATTTCAGGACAGTTTATGTTTCTCATTAGATTATGACGACATTGGCAGCCCCTCTCAGTGATAATCAGGATGACTGATTAAGCGGCAAATCCACCCTGATGCCGAAGTCAGTGCTCAACCAGGAGTAAAGTGGTTGCTGCTAAGACCTGAATCCTATAATAAATGAAAAACATTAGATTGAAAATGAAGTCTGAGGTGGAGGCACAAGAGGAAATCCCAGCTTGGAAACCCAGAGCATGCAAATGCTGCAATAAAGTGGGCTGCGAATGTGTACTGACAGAGCAGATGTCAAGAATAACAGCAAATCCCTGTTTATGCACACAAAAGAGCAAAAGGAAAGATCCAAAATGGACAAAGAAAGTCAGTTTATATTACAGAATAAAGGAAAGTCAGAGACAGTGACAAATACAGTGAGAGAAGAGCTGCTGATGTTCAACCAGTTCAGGGCTCACTGCAGACACTTCAAGCACATAATTCAGGCTGCCCACCACACCAGCCCCCCTTCCCCATACCCCAAATGGAACAATTGAGGGAGGGTGGCCCTGGAGAGGATGTTTCCAATAGAAGCGAAAACTAGAACCAGAGGGAACAATCTCAGACTAAAGGGGTGATCCTTCAAAACAGAGGTGAGGAGGAATGCCTTCAGCCTGAGGGTGGAGAATCTGTGGAGGTCTTTGCCGTAGAAGGCTGTGGAGGCCAAATCACTGAGTGTCTTTAAGACGGAGATAGATAGATTCTTGATTAATAAGGGGATCAGGGGTTATGGAGAGAAGGCAGGAGAATGGGGATGAGAAAAATATCAGTCATGATTGAATGGCGGAGCAGACTCGATGAGCCAAGTGGCCTAATTCTGCTCCTATGTCTTATGGTCTTACAATCCCAAAGGCTGACCTCAGCAATTTAATGTTGAGAGCAGCTTTAATTGCTTTAGGGCGTGACTTGTGCTTCTATATTTGGAGGGAATTCTGCCTTAGAGGGGACTATTAAGATCTGGAATCAGTTGAGGAAGCACTCTAAATTGGGCCACATGTCAGTGCTGAAACCACTGTTTGGGAACCACAGGTTTAAGTCGGGGGAGGGGATTGAATTGGATGCATAGCCAGTGGAAGGAGCAGGGATATGAACGGGTCAGGGATATGTCCTCGGAGGGGAAATTCGCTGAGTTGGATGAGCTGCAGAAGAGGTTTAGTTACCGATAGGGACTGAGTTTAGGTACTGGCAGGTGAAGGATTTTGCTCATAAGGAGCTGCCGATGTTCACTCAACTACCAGAGTACATGTTGCTGGCGAAGCTGCAGCTCCCAGATGAGGTGGGGGAGGCCAAGATCGGGGACTGGGAAAGCGGGATAAGACGCTGGTGGAAAGGATTAAGCGGAAGTGGAAGGGGGAGGGAGATAGGACGGGGCTCTGGTGCGAGGCGATGTGGTGAGTGAATTCAACTTCCTCCTGTGCTAGAATGAGCTTGATTCAGTTTGAAGTGGTGCACAGGGTACACATGTCTCGGGCTCGGATGAGTGGGTTCTTCCCAGGGGTAACGATGGATTTGACAAGTGTGGGCGTGGATCGGTGAATCAGGATAGTGAGAGCCGAGGTGAAGCCGGACCCCATGGTGGCGATCTCTGGGGTCTTAGAGGTGCCTGAGCTGCTGGAGTGGAAGGGGCAGATGTCACGGCCTAGCATTATGGGAGCTGTCACAGACCTCCAGGAAAGAAATTGGTCAGCTCACGAATGATACGGTCCAAGATCTCATCCACATAGAGGCGATACCTTGGGATAAGTCCACAAAGATAAATAATGGAAGTTTGGATCACTGCTACTGCAGCAGCGACTGATAGGTAGCTGATGTTTTAAGACAGTGGAGAGATGGTGGGGACGGCAGTGATGGTGTAGTCAGAGGGATCAGAGGTCCAGGTCTGGCCTGGTGCCTGGAGGCTGGTCATCTGGGGACCTGAAGGGGCAACAATCAGGATGGTGTTTTACAGATAATTCTATTTTTATTGCAGCTGTTCTGCAGGGCTGGTTTCCCCGAGTGCAGTCAGTGAGGTCTGTCTCATAGCAAACCTTGTAATGGGTATCTGAAACAACAATTAGCCACCATATTTGAATATGCAAAAGGACCAACTCTTGCTTCAGGCATGGGCAAAGGTTGCCTGGTTACCCAGTACAGTGGGAAGCACACTTCCAGTCAGACATGCATGTGCACTTCCTGCAAATCATTTTGGGTAGTTTGGAGCCCGCAAAACACCTTAAAGACAGGGGAAACACAACCCAATTTCTAGGCCACCATCCTTAGAACGAGACGATAAGCTAAGGCCCTATCAACCTTCTCAGCGGAATGTAAAATATTCTATGGTGCTACCCATTGAACGGAGGGTTAAGTCTCCCAGTGTCCTGGCCAACATTTATCGCTCAACCAACACCACTGAAAAAAAATTAACTGGTCATCTATTTTACTTATGTTTGGGAAACCTTGCTGTGCGCAAATTTGCTGCCACGTCCCCCTATATTGCAACAGTAACAAAAGTTCAAAAATACTTGACTGGCTGTGAACAACATCGGAACCTCCATAGAACATGGAAGGTGCTAGATAGATACAAACGTTTAGTCTTAAAGGCAATGTGCTCTGCTCAGATTGGCTGTCAGGTTTGTGACCCTCTATTGTAAGAAGGATATTGAAGCCAAGGCAAAGCTCCTCAGTAAGTCATTTGGATCATGCACTAATAAAAAGACAGCTGAAAAGCTGCAACTGCATGTGCCAGAACAGATAAGGTTAATGGGGAGGGAGGGGGGTCCAATAGAAATGTTGGCAGAATTTGAGATGGCTACGAATAGAAGATTATTTCTGCAGATCGGTGAATTAGGAGACACTTCTAGGACTGATAATGGAAGTACATATATGGGTATTAGCGGAACGATTTTCATGCTAAGGTTTGTCAAAATAATACATGTTTTGTGAGGGCCACAAAGAATCAAGCACGAGTTTGTAGAGTCAAACAAAAAGTAACTTTATTTACAACAATATGTACAAAGTACCTGCAGTTCACTACTGGTTCCCTCTCTAGCCGGTACCACACTAGCCAGCTCTACTTATACAGCTGCACTGCTAATGATTCCCCCCTGCCTCATTGCGGGAGTTCATATTCCTCAAAGGAGCATGGGGTAACCAATTGTCCCCAGCCAATAGGATCCGGGCAGGTTATAATATAACAATGTACAACAGCCACAAGTGACAACTGAAGGTTGATCAACCATAACATTTAAAGATGGAATGGTTAAAGAAGGAATTTAATCATTTTAATTTAATAATAATCTTTATTGTCACAAGTAGGCTTACATTGACACTGCATGAAGTTACTGTGAAAAGCCCCTAATTTATTCAAGTGTATTAGGGTTGAGCAGTGATACAGAATCAGGATGGGTAGTGGCACAGTAGCACAGTGGCTACCACTGTTTCTCTACAGCTAAGGGTTCCAGATTCGATTCCCGGCTTGGGTCACTGTCTGTGTGGAGTCTGCATATTCTCCCTCTGTCTCTGTGGGCTTCCTCCAGGTGCTCTGGTTTCCTCCTACAAGACCCAAAATGAAATGAAAATCGCTTATTGTCACGAGTAGGCTTCAATGAAGTTACTGTGAAAAGACATGCTGTTAGGTAATTTGCGGATTTTGAATTCTCCCTCTGTGTACCCAAACAGGCATCGGAATGTGGTGACTAGGGGCTTTTCACAGTAACTTTGTTTCAGTGTTAATGTGAGCCTATTTGTGACAATAAAGATTATTATTATTAGCACCAATTCAGAGCCAGCAGCAACCATAAATTCAATTCAGATGAATAGCCTTCTGTACTCATTTTTTATCATTCCCTGAATTTGGAATAGTGACATATTACTGGGACTGTCCCATTTTAAGGTGTCTTTGATTCATGCTGCACCTTACATCAAAGTGCTCATTTTTATATTTCCGTAAGTTTTTCCTGTCCTTTTTGATTTCCCCGATTAATAAATAAGCTTATACAGGAACTATAATCTATCTGATCCGACTGTCTCAGGGAATGCTGAGCAACATTTGAGAACATTTAGCTGTCTTCTATGAGGTGCATGACAAGCCATATTATGCTACATAAATTACTACATATATCCACGCTACCTAGTTTGAGGATAATAAAATAGAACATAACTTGCAACGATCAGCATAAAGCAATGTAGCTGTTAGTGTGTCTCTTAATATGTGTCCAAAAGTGTTCAGCAGAACAGACACAATTCACCAGGTTCACAAAAGAGAAGAACCATGAGGTAGCACTATTCTTATCCCTTGATTCATCATTTAGAGTCTTAGAGTCATAGATGTTTTGCCAAGTATTACAGCATATTATTAAAAATAATATGGGCACAGTAGGTTATGGCGCCGGGAGAACAATTCCGGGATTAGGAACTGTAAAACAAAATCCTTTGTGAATAATAAGCACGATATTCATTAGATTAATGTTTGCAAATACAAATAAGGTTTGGCAAACACTGTCACAGGTGGAGCAATTGCATACTACATGTCCAGCAAAAAGACAGCAGCTCTTTAAACTTAGGAGAGGAGTTAGGGAAGCTGCCCCATTAAGTAATGCTCAGGAAAGCTGGCAAAAACAAAGATAACATTGCACAAGTACTCGATTTTCTAAAAGCCATCACATTGCAAAATATGCAAGCAGAGGAAGAGGAACAGGCCATTCAGACCCTCAAGTCTGTTCCATCATTCAATTAGATTATGGCTGATCTGTGACTATCCAACCATATGATAATTTCATAACTAGAAATAGGTTTAATTTCATGCAAATTTTAGAAGTAGAGAAAAAAGCTAAGAATTACAATAGTTGATATTCAGCAGGACAAAATAACAAGCAAATTTACATTTTTTCTTTTGCAAAGCCAAGGAGGTAACTACTAGAAAAACGCAGGTAGTTTTACGGGATTAATATTTGTATTGGCAAGCATTAGAAACAAGGTATAGTTTTAATTGTGTTTATTTCAATGTTTTTGTACCTGGAAGGGTAAAACCTATGGTTAGGTTCATGCGAGACAAAGGTGTTTGTATGGTTTCAATTCCCCAACTATGTTGTGCTGAGAGAGGGTAGCAGTGTGAGGAATAAATAAAAGGCATAAGCATGTGAATGTTGCTTGGCAACTGGTGGCACTCTTTAAAGGTAGGAGGGCTTTGTTCTTAGTTTTAGCTGAATTTATTGGCAGTTTAAGACAGAATACCAGGGAGTGAACTTCTCTCAACTCTCCCAGGAAAAGTTGGACATGATAAGGGAGTTGCAAAAATGCAGACTTCCCAAGGAACAGGTTACTATCCAGATAACCAGGGACTTGGGACAGAAAGACGACTGAAGGTAAGAGGGCAGAAACCAAAGTATTCTTCAGAATAATTCAAGGAAGAGTAAAAAAGTGTTCCGAGTTAAAGAGCCAATTGTAGTAACCAGATTTAAAGTATGGCAGCAGTCTTCAGAGGTAAATAAAATGTCTGATGCTATTTTAATAAGTGCCTAGGATTCGAGAGTTAAAGAAATTGTAAACGGCTTATGCAGCAATCAAGACAAAGAAATCCTAAAAGGGGAGTCAAAAATCCTGGACCAGATATGCTGTTAAAAGTGGAGCTGAAGTCTTCTTTAATCCTGGGCTGGATTTTGGAATGCAACTGCTAAGGGAAATCTTATTATGAGAGAAGATTTAAAAATGTTTATTTGGGAATGGAGTTTGGAAACTCTCATGTGACAATCATTTGGAGGAATTCTGAGGAGAAAATCACAAACACTATCATGGGTTCAGAGTGGAGTGTATGTATTTAACCATAGCCAATCTGTGTACTTAAAGGGACTTGGTGTTAATGAGTCCATTGTAGTTTAAGACGTACTTTATAATGCATATTAATCTTAAAATTTGGGTGTATTTGTTAAACTAAGTGAGGGGGAAATTAAGGAGAATTGTATCATAATCCATTTTTTTTCATGTTTAATAAATGTTTCATCCCTTGCCAAAACGAATGAGCGGTCCTGTGACTCTGTTCGTCCACGTTTATTAAAAAGATGTAAACGTTACAGCCTTTTGAGCTAGGGTTCCATTCTGGGATGTGCAGTCCAGTTATAACATCAACTGGATTGTAACAGTAACAAAAAGATTGACAGGCTTGACAGTCAGCAGAGCACGGTACGGCAGCACAGTGGTTAGCACTGTTGCTTCACCGCGCCCAGGACCAGGGTTCGATTCCTACGTGGGTCATTGTCTATGTAGAGTCGACACGTTCTCCCTGCGTCTGCGCGTGCTTCCTCCGGGTGCTCCGATTTCCTACCACAAGTCCCGAAAGACTTGCTTGTTAATTGAATTGGATATTCTGAATTCTCCCTCTGTGTACCCGAACAGACGCTGGAGAGTGACGACTGGGGGATTTTCACAGCAACTTCATTGCAGTGTTAATGTAAGCTTACTTGTGACAATAATAAAACTATTTTATGGAATGCTTAAAAAGAGGCTGCAGGCTGGGGCAGGGGTTGTTGTCGAGGGTGGGGGGGGGGGGCTGTGGAATTGTTGGGGGGGGGGGGTTGTGGTTGAGGATTGTAGGAGGTGGGTAGGATTTGGTTGTGGAGATGCATTGAAGGCCTGAGTGATTGGGTATTGGTGGGGATGGTGAGGGGTTTGGGCTCGAGGTAGATCAGAAGGGAGGGACATTTGCCAATTGTAAGGATAGGAGTTGCAGAAAATCACTTAACTCCCTGATCCAAGTCCTCGCATTCCTTCAGCTACTGGGTTTCCCAAAGTCGATTAGGGTTGAACTTGAAACAAGAGATAAATATGAGATTACCACTCCAGTGCCTGGGAGATTGACTGCTTCCCTCTGACTTCATTAAAACTAGGACGCAGTTTGAAGGTGGGTTGTGGTTGAGTCTCAACACTTTAAACTCCCGTTTCAACCTGAACTGTTAACTCTGTTTCGCGCTGCACAGATGCCTCCAGACCTGCTAAGTATTTCCAGTATTTTCTGTTTTTAATTCTTAGCTTAACCTCACCCTCACACTATTTGCACTGATGCCAGCTTCATGCCCACATCCCACAGCTGGCATCCGCTGCCAGCTATTCAACCACGACACCTACATCACCCAAACACATTGTACTACACTCACTCACACACTTTTTCGAGCAGGAAAGGTAGATGTCCAACCAGAGGCAACTTGAGGTCAATGGTGGAGAGCAGATTCCCAAGCTGCGGATAGTTTTTAAGTCTGCAGGTCCTGCATTCTCCTCCTCCGTCAACATAAATCTGACCATGTTCTTTTCTCTTTTTGGATACCGAACAACTGAAACCTGGTCAATTAGTAGCAGATGGAACAGAAAGACAGCCAAGATGAAGAAAGGTTGTCTTTTGATATCGCTTGTGACCATCAGTTGGGAAACTGACTCTGACGGTAATTTAGAGAATAACTTTGAGCCAGGATTTGTACGTGATGAGACACTGGACACCAGCAGCCTGCACCCAGGGCAGGAGCTAGGGTAGCGCAGGTGCCAGCTCCTCTGAGGGCATAGTTGCTCACAAGTTCTGCTTCAGAGGACTCAGATAAGGACCTTGACTGGGCAGCTCATTGAAGAAAGCTGATGAGCATGCACAACGAGATAATTGATGTGCATTGCAGAACTGCCAGAAAGCCTGTGAGCAATGTCAAGGACAACAGAGGAATCTAGTATCAAATAGTCACAGGGTTTTGCACCTCCCTTGCACGGGTGTTTCTGCCCACTCCCTTTAACACACGGATGGACAAAATATGATGCAGACAGTGTTTGATGACAAATATCTCAGCTTCAAATGGAGATTCTGGAAAGCTGAAATAAAAGCAAAGAATGCTGGAAATATTCAACTGGTCATGCAGCATCTGTGGAGAGAGAAACAGATTTAATATTTTGAGTCAATGACCTCCCATCAGAATGGAGACGCCACAGACCTGAAAGGTTAACTCTGTTCTGTACAAGAACAGTTTACCTTTGTTGCAGCCACATAAGATGTCATTTGTGACTCTGATAAGACATTTCAGACACTGTCAGGGTCAGAAATCTGATTGGAGGGATTCAGACATGAAGTTGTGGGAAAGATGGGCACCAAGTTGGGACTTCCTCCCCAAACTGAAGCAGGTCTCCGTTCTGTGCCTCCCATAACATCACACTAGAAATTGAGACTCAAACAGAGTGCCACAAATTAATTTAACAAAAAAGGCTTTGTAGGAATCCCTGATTTCACAACAATTCTTTAATTCAGTCTTCTAAATGCTAAGTACCGTAAACAGTTATTTCTAAACAAAGGAGGGATGAAAACTCGCATCGGATTTTCAGGAAAGGAGTTGAAAAATATCTTGAGATCTGTAATTATTTTGGTCACAAGTTAAATACAGACGAAATCACCACATGGTGAGCAGCTTACTAGCTGAAAAATCCTGGACCCCAAGTAACAGCAGGCTATATTTGCAGAACCAATCTTCCACAATTTTGTGAATAAGAAAGCAACATTAAAGAACTCATAAATTCCTGAGTTAAGGTGAAGAATTCCCAAGATTGAGCTATTATTCAACAAAGCTAAAGCTGTAATTGTGGGTCCTAGGCTTAATTTGCAGCTTCAAAAGCGCTTTGATTTTTCTCATGGTTTACCTCACCCCCCCAAAAAATTATTTTGTCTGCAAACTTAAATGGCAGATTGTAAAAGACATCCTGAATAAATGCAGAAGTAATTTTCTAATTTGCAGCACAGCCAGAATAATAATTAATTTTACCACAGATGAACACCTGCGTCAGTTGACTCATAAGGAAATCCACTTACACACCTTCAAATTATCTTTGTTATCAATGCATTGCATTTGATGTAGATGCTACAAAGTCATTTGGAGCTCCAGCTGTATGGACCAACTTCTCAAATATTTCCTGCCAACTTTCACACTTTTTAAAAAAAGAAATAATTATTTTGGAATCGCAGAAGTTAAATGTGGAAACATTTAAAAAGTACAAGGCGAGTTTGCTGTTGCAATGCTCCACAACTGAAAGCTCAATGGAAGATAAGCAATTCTAGTTGGTAATGCCCACAAATTACATTTTAACATCTCTCCAGCAATGATGAGAAGTTACAAACAGCTTCTGTTTGAACCTGTACAACCAATTTCAGAAGTTTCAGACAACCAGAAGGGCAAGAAGGTGATTCCAGGTGTAAGTGAAAGCGATCGAAGAGCGATAATGCATTGCAGTAAAGAACTGAGGCAGCAGCTTGTTTGATTGATTTAGCTGTTCTCAGTTTCCCTGCGCCGTGCAAGTGGCTGCCCAGTATTATTTCAATGATCACAAGTCACGACCATTCTTAAATCAATCTGAAACGTACCCAGCTGGCAACAGCGGCTCAGGTTTTGGTGAACTCCTGATGCTATGGGGCCTGAAAGAGTCAGCTATGATTTGTAGTCAGAAATTAGATTCATGGAACTGATTTTAAAAAACGTTAACCTCCAGGTGTCCACATCTATAAAACCGTCCTAAAATCGGCAATGAACACCCAGCATCGGTAATTGGAACATTGCAATGTGAAAAGCAGTTAGTCAGACATGAGATGTCACATGATTATCCACCTGGACAGCAACAAACCCAAGATTACTTTTCGAATCTTCACTTTGCTGATGTCATCGTAGATGATAATGTATCATGGAGTCATAAAATCACCATTCCAGCAATAATCTCAGTGGCTGCATTTAAGTAACTTGAAGAGAAGAAAACAGACATGAGGAGGATTATGCAAACTAGTCTTGAAAGCCCATTTGGTAGCAGAAGTTTAGTAGCAGATCACAACTCCTCTTGTAGGATACCATTCAAGTAAAGAAATAGGACAAGAATTTGAGATGGAAGGCGTCAATGGACAATCCTAGTTATTTGTTGCAGTCAAGAACTTGTTTGACTGCATCCAAAGACTATCACCTTTCTCTCACTTCAAAGTATTCCTGCTCATCTCAAAAAAAGTCAACAATTAAAATCATTTCAGCTCATATTACTTATATGTGCTCTGCCCAAAGGCAGGTCCTTGGCTCATTGTCTGCTTATGCGAACCCTTGAACCATTTCCTTGGCAGTTCTTTGTCAATAGTGGCTTGCCGTTGCAGGTCCCAACAACCCCAATGCAGGTTGCAAGTCTATCTCAGCTGGAATGGGAATCAAACCCATGCTGTTGGCATTAATCGGAGCCACACGCCAGCCACCTAGCCAACTGAGCTAATTCTTATCGACTATTAGCATAATTCCAATCATTCATCTCAACAAATTTACAATGCTTTTGTTATATTTCTATGTTGCCTGAAGAGGAAAGGTATGGAGGTGCCCATACTCTGGATTCTTGTAAAACACGATGAGAGGTTTATTAAGAGATGTTGCTCATACAAAACAAGATGGCGATCTGCTAAAGCTCACGCAAACATTCTGCTGAGGTTCACGAAACATCACATGATGCATAACCAGCAAGATTGTATTCCCAGATACATAACACTCCTCCCCTTTACTTCATTTTGCAACAACAATTAACATTTATACAACAGATCCGTTGACATGTTATTTCTATACATATATACAATTCAATAAGACAGTCTCTGTGGTGGATGACTATTCCTTTTTGGTAGAATTTGGCATTCTTGAACTCGGCTACTTGCGACCTCAGAAGTGTCCTCATTCCTTTCTGTAGATGGTGCTTCTTGAGTAGTTATTTCAGTATCACCATAGGCATTGAAAAAACCTCAGAAACACTATCTGAACTCGCCATTGTCTCTGGTCTCTGTTCCGAAGTATAGCTCTCCAGATCTTCTAAAGATGGAGCCTCTTGAGAGTTTCTGTAAACTCACTTCATGCAGCAAGTAACTGATCAGCATGGTGTCACCAAACTCTTTCATCATCCGTCCGTACGGTGTAAGATATTGGACCCGTCTTTGCTCGGATCATAACTGATATCCATTTCTCATCGGTGATGTAATTCCTAGCTAACTCTCTTTCCCTGTTTGAATACCATCTTTTAGAGACTTTCACCGTCCTACCAATTTGTGTTTGTTGTTGTTATTTTAAAATCTCTTAAGTATCAGGTGGAGTTAACAAATCAAACTGTGTTCGTAGTTTCCTGTTAAACAACAGCATTGCTGGTGAACTTTGCATGGTAGCATGTACAGCCTTCCGATAAGATATTAGAAATAACGAATATTGCAATGGTCAGGAAATGGGTTTTGGGGGAGGGGTCGGTGTGGCAGCAGATGGAGGTAGCCTCGTTTAAGGACACGGGTTTGGGGCCATTGTTAACCTCTGTTGTTCTTGCTGGCCAGGTACTCCACAAGCCCGGTAGTGGTGGCGGTCCAGTGGCAGCAACACATGGGGCTGGAGGGGGCTTTGGTGTGGGCACCCATATGCGGCAATCACCCGTTTGCTCCGAGGGGGAAGGAGGGGGGGGGGGGGGGGGGGTTTGGAGTGGTTTGGGGATTTGTTTATAGACGGGGGCTTTCCGTGCTTGGAAGAGTTGGAGGATGAATTTGAGCTGCACAGTGGGAATGTGTTTGGTTACTTGCAGGTGAGGGACTTTGTGCGGAGACAGGTAATGTCTCCTAGGGGCTACAAGATAAGGTGGTGTCGAAAGCGGAAGTAGGGGAGGGGAAGGTATTGGAAATTTATAAGGAGCTGATGGACTGGGAGGGAGCCCCGATAGGAGAGGTGAAGCGGAAATGGGAGGAAGAGTTGGTTAGGGTGCTGGAGGCTGGGCTCTGGGAGGATGCCCTGAGGAGAGTTAATGCATCCTCGTCGTGCACCAGGCTTAGCCTTATACAATTTAATGAAAAATTAAAATTGCTTATTGTCACGAGTAGGCTTCAATGAAGTTACTGTGAAAAGCCCCTAGTCGCCACATTCCGGCGCCTGTCCGGGGAGGCTGGTACGGGAATTGAACCCGCGCTGCTGGCCTGCTTGGTCTGCTTTAAAAGCCAGCGATTTAGCCCAGTGAGCTAAACCAGCCCCGTTAAGGTGGTCCACAGGGCACATATGACTGTGGCCCAGATGAGCAGGTTTTTTGAAGGGATGGGGGATAGATGTGGGCGATGCGCGGGTGGGCCCGTGAACCATGTCCACATGTTTTGGGCATGTTCGAAGCTTGGGGATTCTGGCAGGGGTTTGCTGACGTCATGTCGGAGGTTCTGAAGGTAAGGGTGGTCCCGAGTCCAGGAGTGGTGATTTTTGATGTGTCAGAGGACCTGGGAGTCCAGGGGGCATGATAGGCCGATGTCTTGGCCTTTGCCTCCCTGGTAGCCTGGAGACGGATCTTACTAGTATGGAGGGGCTCGGAGCCCCCAAAGTCGGGGGTGTGGGTTAGTAACATGGCTGGGTCTCTCAGGATTGAGTAAATTAAGTTCACCATGAGGGGCTTGACGGTAGGGTTTGCTCGGAGGTGGCAGACATTTATCGATTTCATTGGAAAGAACTAAGCTGTCAGCGGGGGGGGGGGGGGGGGGGGGGTTTTAAAAAGAGGAGGCAAGGGGAGGCGGACAAGGTGGGGACGGGTTGGTGGAGAATCTTTGTTGGGGTGATGGTTATATAAGCCATGTTGGCTGGTTTTGGGGTGTGTGGTTGTCCATTGCGTTAAAATTTATAACATAAATGATTCAATAAAATATTATTCAAAAAAATATTAGAAATTAGTATACTCTCCTTGCTAATGTTCCCTGGTCCTTTGATGCTTAGATAGAATGCTTTAATGATTGCAAAAAACATTCAGCAAAGCCATTAGTTGCGAGATGACATGGTGCTGACTTGATACGGTGTAAACGTAGTCCCCAAACTCCTTTGAAGTACACTCTGTACCATGATCACTGACAATCTGCTCGAGTGTTTCAACCCTTGCGAATACTCCATCTAGATTTTCAATGGTCTATTTAGTCACCATTGACTTTATTATCATGATTTCTGGCCATTTCATGTGTGCATCCACAATCACTAAGAACATGTGACCCTCAAGTGGACCAGCATAATCAATGTGCATTCTATGCCATGACTGAGTCAAGCATTCCCACGGATGTAATGGCTGCAGTGGTGGAGAGTTCCTTAGTTTTGTACAAGATTGGCATTGCCTAACTTTCTCTTCAATTTGTGCATCTAATCCTGACCACCAAAAATAATTACATGCCAGTTCCTTCAACCTCACCACACCAGGAGATCCCTGATGTAGGTCGTTAAGGACTCTTATTATGCAAGCACGGAGGAATAATCACACGGATTCCCAATAATAGAACTCAATTGCGTACTGACAACACAAGTCTTTGTGTGATGTTGGGATTGAGGTCTGGATATTTCTTGAAAATGTTTGATATCGTTCATTTTTGGACCAGGTCCATCACCTTCCCCATCACTAGATCGGTTCTTATATATATTTGAACTTGAGATGAAGTCACAGGTACACTATCCACAAGCAAAATATTGACATTTTCTTCTGGGTCATGTTTGACTTCACAGAATCACAGAATAATATAGTGCAGAAGAGGACCTTCAGCCCATCGAGTCTGCACCGACAAATGAAAAACACCTGACATACCTACCCAATTCCAATTGCCAGTATGTGATCCATAGCGTTGAATGTTAAGACGTGTCAAGTGTTGTACCAAATTCACACTATCTTGCTAACCTTCTTATAGATGCTACAAACTGTAAAATGGATTCACCTTCTTCCTGACTACAGCAGTGGAACCAAAAACTTTCTGCGATCAAACGGTTTCGGAGGGAAAACTCCTTCTAAGATTTTCATTAGTTCACTGTCGGACTTGTCTCCTGGTTTTGCTGGGTGAACTAGATTCTGGAGAAGCATAAACGCTTTCCAGTCAACTGAGCTGAGAAATGTTGCAACCTTTAGGTCCTGGTGTCTGTTAGCTATTAAAAACACCAGGAATCTATCTTTACATGATTTCCATGTTTCGTAAACCTCACCAAACCAGTCCATCGCACTTGTTTTCCCTGCCATATTTGGATCCCGGCCCCTAGTGTCTACAGTTCTTCCCTTCCGACTGTGTTGCAAAGTATGGCACAAATGATTCCTTGAACAAGCAACTAGGAATTCTTATCCCTTTTTTCCTGGGTATATTTTGACTTTTTCTCCAAGTAGTGGCCCGTGCAGAGCTGTCAGACTTCGGAATCCCCGTTCCCCACAGCCCGTGTAGCTTTGCCACATGCGCGGTCCCTACAGCCCACACTCCACTCACTTCAACGCAAGAAAGTCTTCCCTGACTGTCAGTCCTCTTACTCACATTCGCCATCGAAAACACCTGCCAAACCTTCACATCGATGGCAGTGCCTTGTCTGACTTCTACATGTGTGCGAGTCTGATTCCGAGAATCTTCAATTGCTCCCAATGTCGTCCCACAATTAGGCAACAAAAATCTTTCCAGCAATTTTTCTGCCTCAATCCTTGTGCCAGGTTTCTTTCCAGTTGCATTCCTTTGTTGCTGCAAAGAGAAAATGTATGTAGGTGCCCTCACTCCAAAGTCTTGTAAACACGATGAGAGGTTTATTAAGGGTTTCTTTTAATCTAAAGTGTCCAATTTTGTTTTTCCAATTAAGGAGCGATTTAGCATGGCCAATCCACCTACCCTGCACATCTTTAGGTTGTGGGAGGTGAAACCCAAGTAGCCACGGGGAGAATGTGCAAATGCCACATGGACAGTGACCCGGGGCCGTGAGGCAGCAGTGCTAACCACTGCACCAAAGGTTTATTCAGGTGTTATTCATACAAACAAGATAGTGATCTGCCCAAAGCCCATGCAAACATTATACTGATGTCGCTACACATCATGTGATGCATAACCAGCAAGAACGTATTCCCTGATACATAACAGTTTTTAAGACAGAAACTGTATTATTTAAAATTATCAATTGCATAATGAATGCAAACAGGAGACAGCAAGATTTAGTATCCATTTCAATCACCTTTAAATTTCTGTGCAAAATACTTGGGGTGTGTGTGTGTGTGTATATATGTAATATATATATATATTATACAAAATGTGTAATGAAAAAATAGATTTTCCAGAATCATCTTTGGTTCAAAGACCACTAATATTCTTTTGAAGGTACAGTAAGGAAAATCGCATACAATATTGCAAAGCTGACCTCAAATCGCCTATTTCAACCAGTAAGTGCCTTCAGGATTCAGTCCTTTTTGATTCAGCTTCACACTGTGGATCGTTTATCATCCCAATCTTTGCTTTTGGGGATATTTCATGATCCTTGCTCCAATGCGAATATTCTTTTGTTTTTATTTTTTTAAAATAAATTTGGTGTATCCAATTCATTTTTTCCAATTAAGGGGCAATTTAGCGTGGCCAATTAACCTACCCTGCAATCTTTGGGTTGTGGGGGCGAAACCCACGCAAACACGGGGAGAATGTGCAAACTCCACACAGACAGTGACCCAGAGCCGGGATCGAACCTGGGACTTTGGTGCCCTGGGGCAGCAGTGCTAACCATTGTGCCACCGTGCTGCCCCTCCTTTTATTTTTCTACACTAGAACTTAGTAGTCAAACCATTGCACATCCAATTATTTGGACCAGATCCTTTCAAATGGCATGAGTTCCAGTTAAATGTATTCCTTGTGAAACAGGTGGCTTCTGTCACTTATATGAAAGCAGACATTTCTCACCCACGGAACGAAACACACTCACTGGCCCATGCCATGTGTGCACAATAATCAAAGATCTCTACAGATTTAATTTGCAGTCTTTGGGAAAGCAGGTTTATGATAAATGCCTCAACGTTTTGCCGGATGCTTGCCAGCACACGCGTTAATGTTCCTACCATTTCTTTTATTCATTGGCTAAGACTGATCATTTGTTTTTTGTCTCGAGGCACTTCCAACTTTCTCTGCCTACGGTTCTAGTCCAGTATATGTAGATTCCTAATTGTCCTGGAAAAGATCATGCAGCTAAAGATTCATTATCTAAACTCTCTGCACAGCATGTTATGGGTTATAAATCTCTGTAGACAGTTAATGAAATGTTTCATTAAGCTAAAAATTTAAAATCTCAGAATCTGTTTCATTGAGCACCCCCCCCTCACCCCACCATCTTCCATCAATCCCTTACACAAAATTTACATATTCTTCCTTGCCCTTACCAAAGTGCTGCATAAACAGATGTTTCACTAAGTGAGAAATCATACACTATTAACTACAATTCCAATTAACTCACTGTGTGTACTCTCACCTTTACCAGCCCTGTTTCAAGATGCCCATTCAATGCCCACCCAAGCCGCTCACTAATGTGGGGCAGGACAGTGGCATGGTGGTTAGCACTGCTATCTCACAGCGCCAGTGACTCGGGTTCAATTCCGGCCTTGAGTGACTGTGTGGAGTTTGCACTTTCTCTCGTGTCTACATAGGTTTCCTCAGGGAGCTCCAATTTCTTCCCGCAGTCCAAAGGGCCCGTGCTGCGCTGTAATGTTCTATGTTCTACGTGCAGGTTAGGTGGACTGGCCATGCTAAATTGCCGCTTGGTGTCCAAGGATGTGTAGGTTAGATGGAGTTATGGGGATAGGAGGGGCTGGGTAGAGGTTCTCTTTCGGAGGGTCGGTGCAGACTCGATGGGCCAAATGGCCTCCTTCTGCACTGTAGGAATGTTATGATTCTAATGTTTTTAAAACTTTCCCACTATTTTATTAAATCAGTCTTTCAAACTCTGTCAATTAAGAAAACCTCATAAATTACTTCATTTCATCAAAGATGAAAACCATTCAGCTCCCTCAGCTACCCTGTGCTTCACCCACTTCAGTGCACATCTTAAGATCCTCAGGGTTGAGGCATGAGGCCACCAAGTGAGACTGAGTTGGACGAACCACATAAATACTGTGACTTCAAGAGCAGGTCAGAGGCTGGGAGTTTTGCGGTGAGTAACTCATCTCCTGACTCCACACAGCCCGTCCACAAGGCACAAGTCAGGAGTGTAATGAAATACTCTCCACTTGCCTAGATGAATACTGCTTCAACCACAATCAAGAAGCTCAATGCCAAAGGAGTCCACTTGACTGACATCCCTCCATTATCCTAAACATTCACTCCCTGCACCCTTACGCACTGTGCCTCCGGTATGAACTATCTATAATATGCACTACAGAAACTCCCCGAGTTTTCTTTAAAAGCACCTTCTCTGCCACCTAGAAGAAATAAGAGCAGCAAGCACATGGGCACACCACACCACCTGCAAGTTCCCATCCAAATCACACGCTATCTTGACTTGGAAATATATCGCTGGGTCAAGATCTACGAATTCCCTTCCTTTTTTAAAAATAAATTTAGAGTACCCAATTCATTTTTTCCAATTAAGGGGCGATTTAGTGTGGCCAATCCACATACCTGCACATCTTTGGGTTGTGGGGGCGAAACCCACGCAAACACGGGGAGAATGTGCAAACTCCACACAGCCGGGATCGAACCTGGGACCTCGGCACCGTGAGGCAGCAGTGCTAACCACTGTGCCGCCGTGCTGTCGTGAACTCCCTTCCTGACAGTCCTGTGGGTATACTTACTCCATACCAGTGGTTCATCACGTTGACACCACTGGCTTCTCAGGGGCAATTAGAAATGGACAATAAATGCTGACCTTACCACTGACATTCACATCCCACGAACAAATAAAAAACACATTGGCTGAGATTTTCCGCCTGTTTTCAGCTGAGATTTCCCATTCAGATTGCCCCCATCCCCGCCAATGATGCAATAGTCTTCCTGCCATGAAAGGCTGGGAACCCCATTACCATACATTTAAGTATCGGTAGCGGGCTTCCCTGCCGCATTCTCCCTCCACGTTAGGATTTCCCGTCAAGCGCGGGGTTTACAACAGGTCCTGACAAACCGGGATATATCCCATATATGGCAAAGAAAATCCCCTGGGTACAACCCCAGGGGGAAGAGCGCTGGGTACAACCCCAGGGGGAAGAGCGCTGGGTACAACCCCAGGGGGAAGAGCGCTGGGTACAACCCCAGGGGGAAGAGCGCTGGGTACAACCCCAGGGGGAAGAGCGCTGGGTACAACCCCAGGGGGAAGAGCGCTGGGTACAACCCCAGGGGGAAGAGCGCTGGGTACAACCCCAGGGGGCTGGGTACAAACCCCAGGGGGAAGAGCGCTGGGTACAACCCCAGGGGGAAGAGCGCTGGGTACAACTCCAGGGGGAAGAGCGCTGGGTACAACCCCAGGGGGAAGAGCGCTGGGTACAACTCCAGGGAGAAGAGCGCTGGGTACAACCCCAGGGGGAAGAGCGCTGGGTACAACCCCAGGGGGAAGAGCGCTGGGTACAACTCCAGGGGGAAGAGCGCTGGGTACAACCCCAGGGGGAAGAGCGCTGGGTACAACCCCAGGGGGAAGAGCGCTGGGTACAACCCCAGGGGGAAGAGCGCTGGGTACAACCCCAGGAAGTGTGAGAGAAAGGCCCCCTGGCATTGCCCCCTACTGCCAGGCAGCAGTGCCCAAGAACGGCCGTAGGTGGGCTTCCGTTAGGGCATTTCGGGGATGTGGGGGCCCAAAGTCTGTGGGTGGGGGCATGTCCATGTGGGATGGGTTCCATGAGAGAGGGGGGGGGGGGAGAAGGAGGTGTTCCGTGTCCATGGGTGGGATCCTTTTTAGCTGAGGTGCTGGAGGGTTGGGCAGGATTTTATTTTCACTCATTGTCAAAATATATGGCAGGAAAAGCTGGCAGTGGAGTCAGCGGCTACATTCTGTTTTTAATGCCTGAGGTGACAATTGGTCAAAGAATGATAAAGCTCCACCCATCATCTCCGCCGAATTCTATGGCACCTCTATCACTGTTCCCTGTAATCGGGCTTTCAACTTTCTATAGCTCCAAGATAATGATGGCAAAGTTTCCAATAACATTCTGTGTGACTGTGGAGTGTTAGCCCTCCTCAAACTACTTAATTTTTCTGCATCTTTGATTCAGTCAACCTCGCCATCCTCTTCCATGGCATTGCCCTCTTATGATTCCAAAGTTGACAGGATTTTTCCAAAAGAGCTTTGTCTTCCATCTGCCTCAATTGCGCACTAGAGTACCATCCTTATCTCCTGCTATATGTCAATCCCTCACCCAATACATCATCAAGGCTGCCAACCTCCATCTCTAAACCACTGCCCACCCCCACTGCTTTTGTCACCTTCATTCAATTTTCCCAATGACTTCCTGAGCTGGCCATGATCACTAAAATCATCTCTGACTTCAAATTCCTCCATAGCCTCCCCACTTCTTCCCTAATCAACCTCCTCCTGCTCTTCTACTTCTCAAACACACTCCAGTGTGAAACATTGCCTTTCTCCATTCTAACAATTTGGAATTGCTTTCAGCCATCTTTCCTTCAACACACTGGGTTCCAACATTAAATCCTCTCTTCCCATGCCACATTTCCCCAGCTCTTCAGCACTATCTTCTCCCAAATCTCCTCAGTCTAACTTGCACATAATCCAGACCATTGATTATGAAGTAGCCTAGAACATTTTGCTGTGATGTGAATCCACATTATTGTTGTATGTGAAGCATTTTAGGATATTCTAAGAGCCAAGATCCAGTGTTCTCACGCTTTAACAATGCCAATCATATCTATTGTAAAGTAAGTTCTTGCTTTTGGCTCCTTGACTGAATACAATTCACATAAGGCTCTCGCTGGTACACTCCAACTTCGTCACAATTGAACTTTGCTCAGTCCAAAATCATTAGTGTTTGCACTCCTCCATTTGCAAACACATGTTAAAAGATGTTTTGGAATTATGCCATTGCAAAGTGCAAGGTTCTTTTAACAGTGATAAACTGCTGTTTGATTAACACCAATTATTTTTTTGCAGTTGGGCAGAAGTATGGAGACAGTCTGCTAGTCGGGTTCCATAGATCTTACACAGCTTTTCTCAGATAGAAACCCAGTGTCACGATGTCCTTCTGTTTGCACATGCATTCATCTTTAATCATTGGATTGGATCTCTTTTTATAGATTCACAAACGTTCAGTGATTGATAAGATGACGGAAGCTATGAATCAAAACTAGGTTTCAAAGTACAGGTTTCTGTGGTTTTTGCGTGCAAATGGAACTGCCAGCAAGCCAGAGTTGCTTAAGAATCTACAACCTCACAGCTTTAATCAACGGGAGCCATTTTTGACTGACAGAATACAAACTATTAAAAGCAAGAAGGTCGATTATACCCACCCCTTGCACATTTCCCCAACAACTATTCCAGGTTCCACCTTGAGCACAGATCACAGGAGAGCCTAATTCACTTACTTTTTAAGAGGCACATTCACAGCCAACTTGTCCAAATAGGCTTTGAGAGACAGAATGGGTTCCATCGAGGTGGATGTTTTGGCCTGGTAAATCAACTGTGTAACTCTTATTCAGAAAAAGAAAATACAGAAAAGCTTCTGCTGAAATTGAGAATATCATTTCAAAACATGACAAGGTTTGCTAATTGTCTCCAATGCAGCACAAACACACTTGAATTCCCTTCTATATAAATAGATCAACACCAATGGCTCTCAATTTGATGATTCTTTTTAATATATGAAAACTAAAACTACCTTACTTTAAACCTGACCAGAATAATTTCTGGAATAGAAGGAAGATCTTCTGAAAAATTTCCTGCTGAATTTTGATTTGCTTGTAATATGATGAATACAAATGTACCTGATTATTGTGAGAAAATAAACGATCGTAAACTGACCAGGTTATCAGTTTGCAAGGCGTTTCCCGTCTATCTCCGGTAACATCCTTGGCTCAATGGTAGTACTCTCCCCTCTGAGTCAGAAAGCTATGGGATCGAGCCCCCCATTGTAGAGAATTGAACACAAATGTCTGGTGGGCATTTCAGTGCCATACTGAAGGGGTGCTACACAATCAGAGGTACCTTTTTTCCGATGAAACATTAAACCAAATATGTCCAATCAGGTCGGCAGAAAAGATTCCTGATACCTGCTGCCCGGCCAAGACTAATCCTTTAATCAACATCAATAACATATAGTCTGGCAGTACCATCGCTGAAATCCCCACTATCAACATCCTGTGGATTACTCTTGACTGGAACTGAACTGGTCCAGCCATATAAATACTGTGGCTGCAAGAGCAAGTCAGAGGCTGGGAATTCTGCTGTGAGCAACTCACCTCCTCACTTCCCAAAGCCTGTCCATCACCTACAAGCCACAAGTCAGGGGTTTTATGGAATACTCTCCACTTGCCTGGATGAGTGCAGCTTCAACAACACAAAAAAGTTTGATACCATCTAGGACAAAGCAGTCAGCTTGATTGGCACCCCATAAACATTCGCTCCCTCCAGCACCGACGCACATTGGCAGCAGTATTTGCCATTTACAAGATGCATTGAAGAAACTCACCAAGACACCTTGGTCAGCACCTTCTAAACCCACAACCTGCACCATCTGGAAGGACTAGGGCAACAGATACATGGGAACATCACCACCTGCATTCCCCGTCAAGCCACACACCACCTTGGCTTGGATCTATATCACCATTCCTTCACTGACGATGGGTCAAAATCCTGGAACTCCTTCCTGAGTAACGCTGTGGGTGTATCTACACCACGTGGACTGCACCGATTCGAGAAGGCAGCTCACCACCACATTCTTGAGGACAATTAGGGATGAGCAATAAATACTGGCCTGGCCAGCAAACCCACATCCCACAAGAAAATATAAAAATATTGGCTCAGTATAACTGTGAATACTTGATTGGTTGGAACATTACCTGGGATCGCCTGAGGTCCTAAAAGGTGTGCTGTAAATATGTGTTATTTCTTTTTAAATACAATTGCTTCCAAACATCAAATTGCCAGTTACTTTTCTAGAGGCTGAATATGACCCTCTCAGGAATACTCTCTCACCAACACATTTCGACAAGGTGCTGCTACTCTGCATACACGCCTGCTATCACCTCTCATAAATGATCAAGTGATGGGAGACAAATAGAATACAGAAGGTTCCTTGCTTCTCTTTCCTATCAAAACATTCAAAACTTGAGAAATGAATATTCAGAAATCAAAGTGAATCTTTCTTGTTCCACAAGATAGAACATAGAACGATACAGCGCAGTACAGGCCCTTCGGCCCACGATGTTGCACCGACATGGGAAGTAAAAAACTAAAGGCCATCTAACCTACACTATGCCATTATCATCCATATGCTTATCCAATAAACTTTTAAATGCCCTCAATGTTGGCGAGTTCACTACTGTTGCAGGTAGGGCATTCCACGGCCTCACCACTCTTTGCGTAAAAAACCTACCTCTGACCTCTGTCCTATATCTATTACCCCTCAATTTAAGGCTATGTCCCCTCGTGCTAGCCACCTCCATCCGCGGGAGAAGGCTCTCACTGTCCACCCTATCTAACCCTCTGATCATTTTGTATGCCTCTATTAAGTCACCTCTTAACCTTCTTCTCTCTAACGAAAACAACCTCAAGTCCATCAGCCTTTCCTCATAAGATTTTCCCTCCATACCAGGCAACATCCTGGTAAATCTCCTCTGCACCCGTTCCAAAGCTTCCACATCTTTCCTATAATGAGGCGACCAGAACTGTACGCAATACTCCAAATGCGGCCGTACCAGAGTTTTGTACAGCTGCAACATGACCTCATGGCTCCGGAACTCAATCCCTCTACCAATAAAGGCCAACACACCATAGGCCTTCTTCACAACCCTATCAACCTGGGTGGCAACTTTCAGAGATCTATGTACATGGACACCGAGATCCCTCTGCTCATCCACACTACCAAGAATTTTACCATTAGCCAAATATTCCGCATTGCTGTTATTCTTTCCAAAGTGAATCACCTCACACTTCTCCACATTAAACTCCATTTGCCACCTCTCAGCCCAGCTCTGCAGCTTATCTATGTCCATCTGTAACCTGCAACATCCTTCCGCACTGTCTACAACCCCACCGACTTTAGTGTTGTCTGCAAATTTACTCACCCAACCTTCTGCGCCCTCCTCTAGGTCATTTATAAAAATGACAAACAGCAACGGCCCCAGAACAGATCCTTGTGGTACGCCACTCGTAACTGAACTCCATTCTGAACATTTCCCATCAACCACCACCCTCTGTCTTCTTTCAACTAGCCAATTTCTGATCCACATCTCTAAATCACCCTCAATCCCCAGCCTCCGTATTTTCTGCAATAGCCGACCGTGGGGAACCTTATCAAATGCTTTACTGAAATCCATATACACCACATCAACTGCTCTACCCTCGTCTACCTGTTCAGTCACCTTCTCAAAGAACTCGATAAGGTTTGTGAGGCATGACCTACACTTCACAAAACCATGCTGACTATCCCTAATCATATTATTCCTATCTAGATGATTATAAATCGTATCTCTTATAATCCTCTCCAAGACTTTACCCACAACAGACGTGAGGCTCACCGGCCTATAGTTACTGGGGTTATCTCTACTCCCCTTCTTGAACAAAGGGACCACATTTGCTATCCTCCAGTCCTCTGGCACTATTCCTGTAGCCAATGATGACCTAAAAATCAAAGCCAAAGGCTCAGCAATCTCTTTCCTGGCTTCCCAGATAATCCTAGGTTAAATCCCATCAGGCCCCGGGGACTTATCTATTTTCACCTTGTCCAGAATTGCCAACTCTTCTTCCCTACGCACCTCAATGCCATCTATTCTAATAGCCTGGGTCTCAGCATTCTCCTCCACAACATTATCTTTTTCCTGAGTGAATACTGACGAAAAGTATTCATTTAGTATCTCGCTTATGTCCTCAGCCTCCACACACAACTTCCCACCACTGTCCTTGACTGGCCCTACTCTTACCCTAGTCATTCTTTTATTCCTGACATACCTATAGAAAGCTTTTGGGTTTTCCTTGATCCTACCTACCAAAGACTTCTCATGTCCCCTCCTTGCTCGTCTTAGCTCTCTCTTTAGATCCTTCCTCGCTTCCTTGTAACTATCAAGCGCCCCAACTGAATCTTCACATAGGCCTCCTTCTTCCTCTTAACAAGTGATTCCACTTCTTTGGTAAACCACGGTTCCCTCGCTCGACCCCTTCCTCCCTGCCTGACTGGTATGTACTTATCAAGAACACGCAATAGCTGTTCCTTGAACAAGCTCCACATATCCAGTGTGCCCAACCCTTGCAGCCTACTTCTCCAACCTACACATCCTAAGTTATGTCTAATGGCATCATAATTGCCCTTCCCCCAGCTATAACTCTTGCCCTGCGGGGTATACTTATCCCTTTCCATCACTAACGTAAAGGTCACCGAATTGTGGTCGCTGTCTCCAAAGTGTTCACCTACCTCCAGATCTAACACCTGGCCTGGTTCATTACCCAAAACCAAATCCAATGTGGCCTCGCCTCTTGTTGGCCTGTCAACATATTGTGTCAGGAAACCCTCCTGCACACATTGTACAAAGAATGACCCATCTAATGTACTCGAACTATATCTTTTCCAGTCAATATTTGGAAAATTAAAGTCTCCCATAACAACTACCCTGTTACTTTCGCTATCCTTTCCTCTACATCCCTAGAACTATTAGTTGGCCTATAGAAAACTCCCAACAGGGTGACCTCTCCTTTCCTGTTTCTAACCTCAGCCCATACTACCTCGGAAGAAGAGTCCCCATCTAGATAGTAGAAGGGGGAGGAAGGCCAGCATCAAAAGTACAAATCAGGTTATTAATGTGTAACAGATTTTATGGCTTATAACTTTCATATCCTGAAAAGATTGTGTCGGCCAATTTTTTTAAACTTTTTGGTTAGGATGCAGATGTCCCACCTATATTGGGTTAACTTTATAGCTCTACTTTTGCAGTGAAATGAACAAGCTCTGTTTAATCAATTACAATAAATTTCTACTGACATGATTGTATGTCGTCTCAGAAAATGTCACTATCAGCACTGATATTTATAGTTTTGTTTCTAATTATTGCTTGTTGAACTGACTGCAGGAAGTCAGCAATGTGGCGATATTTATCTTAAAACATGCTACATAGCATCAACACAATGGAGGGTCTTGCAACTTAAAAATTAAGTAGTGGCATTTGCAGAAAATTTTATCAGTTAATGAAACTGGCATTGGAGGGAAGAAAAAACAATTACAGTAGCATCCATCCAGTCAAGGTGAATTTGTGTTGAACTGCTGATGATTTCGGATACCGATTGTATTTACATTAAGAGCAGTGGCAAAAAGACTTGGATGTGAGTCGTGTCACAGATTTATGAACTAGTCGAAAGAATATTTTGTTCTCTTTTGTCCCAATCATAGAATCCCTACAGTGCAGAAGGAGGCCATTAGGCCCATCGAGTCTGCACCGACCTTCTGAAAGAGCACTCTACCTAGGGTCAGGCCCCACCCTATCCCAATAACCCCATCTAACCTTTAAGACACAAAGGGGCAATTTAGCATGGCCAATCCACCCAACCTCCACATTGTTGGACTGTGGGAGGAAACCGGAAGCACCTGGAGGAACCCCACGCAGGCACAGGGAGAAAATGCAAACTCCACACAGTCACCCGAGGCCGGAATTGAAACCGGGTCCCTGGCTCTGTGATGCGACAGTGCTAACCACTGTGTGACTGTGCCGGCCCAATCAAAGAGTTCCTCCTCAGTTTCAGGGTCTGCACTTTGATATGATGTGTTTATAATTAGTGTCAATGGCACATATAATTAGTGTCAATGGCACATAGAATTAGGGGATTAATTCCGATGTTTGGCAAGTACAATAAGCAATTCCTACAGTTGTTTTCAGGAAAATCACAAACGATTCCTGGGAAACAAGGGAAAGCAACGGAATAAAAAACCTTATGTGAGTAAGTTGCTTTTAAAGTCATGTTCTTTTTCTGTTTTTTTATATAAATTTAGAGTGCCCAAGTATTTTTTTCTCCAATTAAGGGACAATTTAGCGTGTCAATCCACCTACCACCAATAACCTGACCAATGTTCAATAACCGGCACATCTTTGGGTTGTGGGGGTGAAACCCACGAAGACACGGGAAGAATGTGCAAACTCCACACAGACAGTGACCTGGGGCCGGGATCGAACTCCGGTCCTCAGCGCCATAGGCATCTGTGCCGCTATGCCACCTTGCCGCCCACATGTTTTACCCCCCTCAATTTCAGTCCCTTATTGAATGTTCCGGTTTACAATAAAAGAGGTGACAATGAACAAGAGCAGCTTTTGTTTGCAAAACCTCATTACCTGTGGGGATGCACCGTGCCTCTGCTAAAGGGAGCAGAGGGGAAAGGCCTGCAGGTGAGGAATCACAAGCAAAAACCTGCATGCCAGAAAAATGGAGGTGAGGCAGCGAAAAATTATACCGAGCTGACTTTCAATTTTCTGCATTTGCCCGAGAACCACTTGAAATGTAATTAACAGTGTATTTTAGCCCACCCATTACAACTAAGTTTGTATTTCAGAAGAAAATAAGAGTCTTCCTCCACTCCTAAAGGCAATAAAGTAATTTCAGAGAATAATTTATTGTAATGCACAACTAGGCCGATTTTGTCAGTCCCACCTCTTGTCCCAAATTTATTAGAAATATAGAACCGTACCAAAAACATGTATTTATGTAACCACCTTTAACACTATAAAATATCCAAGCAATGTTCCCACTAGGCTATGCAGGTATATTACCATTCAGCAAACTGAAAGATATCATACAGGACTGGCTGCACAACAACTAATTTAACATATAGAAAAAAAATACAGTCTAGAAACAATAAAGGGAAAATTGATCTCAAAGTACTTCAGAGAAATATCAGAAAGTAAAATTTGACATTGAGGTACCCACAAGGCAAGATGAGGGCAAATGATGCAAAAGCTTGGTCAAAGATATAGGTTTTAGTAGTGCTCGCCCCTAAAGGAGGCAAGTGAGGTCGAGAGGCAGAGGTTTAGGGAGGGATTTCCAGAGCTTAGTGTCCAGGCAATGGATGCTTAAGTTCCCAGAATTAGATGAGTGCAGATATCGGGGAGGCTTTTGGGGCTGGAGATTACAGAGATAGCGAGGAGGCCTGGAGAGAATTGAAAACAAGGATCTGAATTTTAGATATTCAAGTTATTCCTTGACCAGTAGCCAATGCAGGTCATAGAGAACAGCGTATAGGTTAGGGATGGGTGAATGGGACTTGGTGAAGGTAAGTACACAGACTGCAGAGTTTTGAATGGCCTCCAGTTTATGGAGGATAAAATGTGGGAGACCATCCAGCAGTAGGCAAAACGGTGGCACGGTGGTTTGCACTGTTGGCTCACAGCGGCAGGAACCCGGTTCAAACCCGGCTGTAGGTGACTCCGCAGAGTTTGCACGCTCTCACCATGTCTGTGTGGGTTTCCTCTGGATGGTCCGGTTTCCTCCCACCATCCAAAGATATATAGATATGTGGAAGATAGGAGCAGGAGGAGGCCTTTTGGCCCTTCGAGCCTGCTCCGCCATTTATGACGATCATGGCTTTTCATCCAACTCAATAGCCTAATCCTGCTTTCTCCCCATAACCTTTGATCCCATTTGCCCCAAGTGCTACATCTAACCGCCTCTTGAATATATTCAATGTTTTAGCATCGACTACTTCCTGTGGTAATGAATTCCACAGGCTCATCACTCTTTGGGTGAAGAAGTGTCTCATCATCTCTGTCCAAAACGATTCTAACAAAATTTTAATGAGTCTCATTTCAGTCTCTAGGTCACAGGACGACTGGTGTGAGAATGCTAATCACGTTGAACAATTTCAAATGTCATGTGCAGACTTGTAAATATATTTGGGAAATAACAATTAATGAGACACTACATTTTAAATATTTTAATCCACACAATGTTAATGGGTTTCAAATTAACTAGAATATTTTGCTGCCTTGCCGCATCCTTAATTAAAGTATGAATTTTTTATTTCTTGAATATTAATATTTCATGGCAAATTTTACGAATGGGTATCACAAGTCTGACTTAGTGAGGCTTCCCTGAGTTTGATACTGAAATAGATTTTGCTGAAGCAGCTGGTCTTGGGGAATGCACCTTTTGCTCAAAACGTACGAAAGAAGCCTGGGTGGCAGTAATGTCAAGTTAGGGATCCCTAATCCTCAGCCACAACATTAAGGAGAGCAGCAGGAAAAGCACACAATAGAGTACTTCCCGACCATTCACTGCAGGAAACAGCAGAGCTGGCCTGCAAGCACATTACTCACATTTTACTACCGAGAATTTTCCCTGACTATTAATCAATTTATCACTCTCTCCTTTACTGCGGTAAATGCAACAACATTCTAGATAGGCTTTTTTTGGTTGACTGTTCCAATCAATCATGTTTGCCTTTTGTATGCTTTGCAGTGGCTACATGGGGAATTATAGTTCAGTACAGTATCATTCAGGTGAATGTTTTCATCCATTTTGATGACTGTATATATACAGCTAACTACTGTATTTGAAGTGAATCATGCTGCTACTGATGTTAAAAGGAGATTCCAACTAGGAGATGCACATAAACATGGCAAGAAAGTGCCCACCACAATCTTTTCAAATGGAGCACTATGCAGGAATGGGACTTGGGAACAAGCTATGTATGGTCTGTGCTGGTCATGGGTTCAGCCTGAATGGTTCCTTTTTTTGATCCCACAAAAAATCAGATATATACTGATATGTCATGTGAGAGTACCTTTAAGAAATGGGTGTTTACTACTGCAGTGATGTCAGAGCGTAGGTGGAGCTGGGCTGTCTGTCAGCTTTTTAATTTCGCTTTAGGCTTTTTGCTGCAGGGTGGGTTTGGTTTCATTTTAGTTTTGGAGAAGCTGCAATCACAGCAGGATGTGTGTGAATCTCTACAAGCTTATGAATATCCATTTGCTGATTTCAACGAGGTAACTGTTCTCAGAAATGAAGCTAAACCTGAGGTGCTTCTGTTAAAGGTTTTGTTTTTAAGTCTTATGGATGTTAAAAGGAAAGCTTAAAGGATTACTTAGTGTTGTAGTCTTTGGGGGTTGTATTTGAATTAATGGTTGTTAAGATGCTCACTGTATGTTTTAAAAAGGTTAACTTGAGTTCATAGAATAAACATTGTTTTGCTTTAAAAAATACTTCTCCATTTCTGCTGTCCCACACCTGTAGAGTGGGCCGTGTGCTCCCCATACCACAATCTATTAAACATTGTGGGTCAGGTGAACTCTATGATACACTTTGGGGTTCTCTAAACCCTGGCCCATAACAATATAGACAAGCATATATCCAAGCACATGTTTCTTCATAACTATATTGAAGAGACTGTCTTGTTAATTTTGGAATGACTATGGCTCAGATCTTCCCCACGCAAGGAGATTGTGAGTTGCTCTGGCAACCTAAAGGCCAGCGGTCTCAGATCCCTAGGCCAGGAAAAGGAAGATCCTGGCGACGGGGGGGGGGGGGGACCTGGAAATCAGGTTTTGTAGATTTTGGTCACTGGGGGAGATAGGGGGATTTAGAATGACGAGTGTGATCAGGCTTTGGGGCAGTAGTGGCTGTAAATCAGGGATTTCATGGCATATTACTTATATTGTTAGGATACACACCTGAAGCGCATTGTTTAAAACTACTTTGAGCACTTCTCAATAGGAGACAGCTGGGACACTGGGTTGAATGGGAGGAAAGTTAATAAAACTTTCCCAGTAAAGACATTCTCTGTGTTTTATTTTTGACTTCACCAATCTGCATTTATTCGACTAAAGTAAAGGTGCCATAGCCCCAGATGACCATAGGCTGCATCACCCTTTGAGTCGGAGAGCTGACTGGTGGTGATTTAACCTGAAGATCACCACAACTCAGGCGAGGAGCAAGATTGAGAAGGCTGGGTCTTCATGAATAACTGGTATGGGAATTGAATCCACACTGTTGGCCTGACAATGCATCATGAACCAGCTGTCCAGCTAAACCAGCCCCCTTGCAAACACCCAGTTATCAATGGCAATCAGGAGGATGGTTTGGTGTAGAGTCAGAAGGAGCACTTCCTACGCGCCAATTTAGGGACCATGTAGCATCTGAAAAATGGATGCCACATTCCCCAATTTATTGGCCTCTGTCTTTTAATGACATCATCTCATGATGGTATTGCAAATATCAGGTTGCTCTGCCATCATTGTTGTTACCACCATTTGGGAATTTTCTTCACTATATCTCGAATCTTAATTTCCCAAATCTAAATAGTCCGAAGTACAATGTGACTTAAGAAAATATTGAGGAAAGTTTATTTTTTAAAAAGCACCAGCACCAATCTTGAAGGTGTTTAAATAGCCACTTTTGATAATCAACAAGGAGAGAGGCAAATAGTCTCACAAGTCACATAATCTCACTGAATAGGTTTGCAGTTTTCCCAAACAATCGCCACCATACTGATCAGTTACTATGCTCCTATCATTTCAGCTTTTAAGATGCACTTGTCTTTAAGCTTCAGCTTTCTCTACCAATCTCCCAATAAATTATCAACTGGTTATTCCACACAAGCCACAAATTTAGGGCATAAAGACCAAAAAACGTGGAACTGTTGAAGAATCTATTTTTGTTCAACAAATACTATGCCAAGGATTTAATTAGTTTTCAAAATTTGTTGTGGTTTCAATGCAGGTGTGAACTTATTTAGCTCATACACAGGCTTAACAATCATATTGGAACAAAGAAACATGACTAGGCCATTGCAGCCTCTAAACCTGTTCTTCCATTTTATTCGGGCTAAACTGTACCTCAACTCCATTAACCCACCATTACTCCCAATCACTTACCTAACAAGAGTCTACCAATCTCAATGTAGCAAATTTCAGCATCCACATTGTTCTGGGTGGGGAAGGCATCTCTATTTTCACAACCCTTTGTATGAAAAAGAATGCTTCCTGATTTCACTCCTAACTGATCTAGCTCTAATTATAGGATTAAGTTCCCTTGTCCTGGATTCCAGCCCCCACCAGGGGAGATAGTGTATTTGTATCTAACGTTGCAAATTGTTTTATCATTTTAAATTACTTGTTCCAAACAACCATGACCTTCTCAAACTCAAGGGCATACAAACTAAGTTTATGTTACCTTCCCTCATATCCTAATGCAATCTGCTTTTCACCTCTGCCAAGGCCAAAATATCTTTCCTGATGCGAGTGTTTAACTGCTGAGTATAGGTACCAGGATACGGCATTAGAAAGGAATGAGAGAGACATGATAGCAAGAAACAGGAAGGTAAATGAAAGCAAAATAGTGCAGGTGCTGAAATGCTGAAAGAAAAACAGAAAGTGCTAAAAATACTCAACAAGTCTGGAATCATCTGTGGACAAAAAACAGAGTTAATGGGCAAGGACTAGCAGCCCCATTCACTGTGGGCACAAATCCCGTTATGGTTGCTAAATCTCATAAAAGGACAAAACGGGATTTGCGCCGGCGAGACCTCAGTTTGAGATCCTCCCAGCCCCCACCGGTGGCGTGATCAGGTTTACACCCTTGCTGGGCGTGAACCTGATTTCCATGATTTGAATATATTTTAATGTAATTAAACAGTTTTATACCATAGTGTCTTTCCAGGGCATATCCTGCGCTCCTGGCAGCATAGTGTCACGCTGGCGCGACTTGCTACTGGTTTTCAAAAGCAAAAACCAGTCATGATGACCATGCTGAGGGCACGGAGGTGCCCAGAGCCCTGGGCGTTGAGGGACAAAGCTGGGCATTGCTCCTTGATACTCTGGCAGTGCCAAGGGGTCAGTGTCAAGGGAGCTCCGATAGAGGGGGGTGGTTCCCCTTATGTATGGTGGTGGGGGGTGGGGGGAGGGGGGGTGGAGGAGAGGGAGAGGCGATAACAGCACATGGGGGTATTGCCCCAAAGTTGTTGTGGTGGGGGGGGGGGGGGGGGGGGGGGGAAGTAATGCTTGGTGGTGGTGGGGGAGTGCCCCAATGTTTGGCAGGGGGTCATTAAACTTAACTTTGGGATTGGGACGCTGTTTGATTTTCCCTGCTTTGCCAGTGGGTTTAGGCACCACCACCAACCCCCCCCCCCCCCCCCCCCCCCCCCCCCCCCCCCCCCCCCCCCCCAACCAACACCCCCCCCACCCCCCCTCCCCCCGCCCCTCGACAGCCCAATTGGTTATGTGATCTTCACCAGCACTTTGAAATTGCACACAGAGCTGTTTGATCTGCCGAGAAATGGCACCTGTGAAACCGGCACGTTTCACACAATGTTTCTCCACTGATCCAGCATGCCGTGGAATTTTGCGAAAATTCTGCCAATGTTACGAGTCGAATAGGAGGGGAATATAAGAAACATCATTTGAGTAAGTAGTATTGGAGTTAGGTGGGGTTGACTTTGAGAGAATAGAGTGAATTCTATTGCACTTCTTGTGATGTCCAACTTGAATGCATTTTTATAAATTTTATGAATGAAGTACATTTTTGAAAAAAGTCAGATTTGCACTAAAAGAAATCAAGGGCAGCCTTACTCAAGTAAAAAAAGTAACAATGGGGAAAATAAATTGAAGGTTAAAATTGAAATGAAAAGATTTATGTTTAACAAAAGGTGCACAGGAATAGTGGTTGTATAACCTTTATTTTTTTTTAAGGGCACTTGCCGGACAATTCTGCTGAGAGATCTACACTTCCTTTACAGGCAGCACGGTAGCACAAGTGGCTAGCACTATGGCTTCACAGCGCCAAGGTCCCAGGTTCGATCCCCTGCTGGGTCGCTGTCTGTGCGGAGTCTGTACGTTCTCCCAGTGTCTGCATCAGGATTTCCTCAGGATTTCCTCCGGGTGCTCTGGTTTCCTCCCACAGTCCAAAGATGTGCAGGTTAGGTGGATTGGCCATGATAAATTGCCCTTACTGTCCAAAAAAAGGTTAGGAGGGGTTATTGGGTTACGGGGATAGGGTGGAGTTGAGGGCTTAAGTGGGTCGGTGCAGACTCGATGGGCCGAATGGCCTCCTTCTGCACTGTATGTTCTGTGTTTATCTGAAGGTCTTTAATAAAAACCATAACAATCAGTACAAATGCATTCAAAACATATAAGAACATAAGGAGCAGGAGTAGGCCATCTGGCCCCTCGAGCCTGCTCCACCATTCAATGAGATCATGGCTGATCTTTTGTGGACTCAGCTCCACTTTCCGGCCCGAACACCATAACCCTTAATCCCTTTATTCGTCAAAAAACTATCTATCTTTATCTTAAAAACATTTAATGAAGGAGCCTCCACTGCTTCACTGGGCAAGGAATTCCATAGATTCACAACCCTTTGGGTGAAGAAGTTCCTCCTAAACTCAGTCCTAAAACTACTTCCTCTTATTTTGAGGCTATGCCCCCTAGTTCTGCTTTCACCCGCCAGTGGAAACAACCTGCCCGCATCTATCCTATCTATTCCCTTCATAATTTTATATGTTTCTATAAGATCCCTACTCATCCTTCTAAATTCCAACGAGTACAGTCCCAGTCTACTCAACCTCTCCTCGTGATCCAACCCCTTCAGCTCTGGGATTAACCTTGTGAATCTCCTCTGCACACCCTCCAGTGCCAGTACGTCCTTTCTCAAGTAAGGAGACCAAAACTGAACACAATACTCCAGGTGTGGCCTCACTAACACCTTATACAATTGCAGCATAACCTCCCTAGTCTTAAATTCCATCCCTCTAGCAATGAAGGACAAAATTCCATATATTCCATGACTAAGTACCGCACACGAACCAGTGCCACTTGTGCTTGGAATAAATCAATATTAAATCTTTTGGCATCCTCCTGAGATTCCCAGCATCACAGATGTCAGTCTTCAGCCATTTTGATTCACTCCACATGATATCAAGAAACAACTGAAGGCACTGGATATGGCCTTGACAGCATTCCAACAACAGTATTGAAGGCTTGTGGTCCAGAACTTCTCCGCCCCCTAGTCAAGATGTTCCAGTGTAGCTGCAGCACTCTCATCTGCCCGGATGGTTCTGAGAAGCTGCTTCTTCTGTTCATCGATAATCGCAACGTGCATTTATTTAGTGCCCTTAGCAAAGTTACCAATTAATCTAAGAGGTCAGGATGTTTCAAAAACGTTTGCCTCCTCTTTGGAGGCATCAATGACTGTTTCAATCAATAACTTTGGTTCACTTCTGCAATTTGTGAACAATACATGCCATCTCTGGCCAGAAAGTATCAAGCTCACAGTGGAAGGGTGTTTGTTAATCATTATGAATCCTGAAATTTCTGGCCCACAAAATACTCCTTCTGAGGGCCAGCCAATGGACACCAGAATGGTCAACATTGTCAAGGCGCACGCTATTGAAATGCTTTTAGCTAAAGATAGTTTGCTGCTAATGAAGCCAAGAATGAATACTGGACTCGTTAACTGGATGCCACAAATTTCATTTAAAAAAAGACCTAAATATATGATTTTGTTAAAAGCTAAAGTGAAATTAAAGTAAAATATTGCTTTTGCAAACTTTTTTTTATTCTTGAAATTGTAAATGCCTTCTCAACAGTCTGGATGCGTTTTCAAAAATGTACAGAGAAAGTTAGTCTGTTGTCATTGTACTGTCAGACCAGACAAAATTATAATATTATGCGGATCTGACTGCAGTTAAAAAGAAATGTCAATGAGATGAACCATGAGCCCCTCCATAGCCAAGAGCTTTGTGGGTTCTTTTTTTTAAAAATCGCCATTTTCTTTCCATTTAAAATTCTCTCCCAGTTTCTCCAAACCAATGCAGCAACATTCTCCGCCTTGTATCTTGCATATCTCCAGAATTGGCTTGTCTTACCCAAAACTATCCAAGCTAAATCAAGAATGTTCTGTTCAGTGGCACAAACCCACCTACAATTATTCAGTGGCTAATCAAATTGGTCAGCTGGTCCAGCAGGAGGGCCTGTGGTAGAGTAGGCAGTATTCCTCCAGGCCATAAGCTCCGGGTTCAAGTCCCATGCCAGGACCTGCTGGCAATCGAAGGAGTGCTCATGATGCGGCTCAACAGGGTGATAAACAACCTAGGAATCTTTCCACCACCTCCCCACTATTCCTCAAAGGGAAAAAAAAGTGTGCGTGAAGATACACTTAAAAGAAAAATTGGTCCACCCATTGGCTAAACTCCACGTTGTTTGAATGTCTGACAAATTGAAACTAAAGATGTTCTGTAATAACCAGTCTTTGCCACCAATCAAACAAAATCAAAAATGTTGACGAGAGCCAACATTGTAACTGGAAAATGTTGACACAATTTCAAAGCAAAATTATTCACTGTTGAAAAGATAAATTTAGACTACCCAATTCTTTTTTTCCACTTAAGGGGCAATTTGGCGCAGCCAATTCACCTACCCTGCACATCGTTTTGGGTTGTGGGGGTGAGACCCATGCAGAGACAGGGAGAATGTGCAAACTCTAAATTGTCAGTGACCCGGGGTCGGGATCAAACCCGGGTCCTCAGCGCTGCGAGGCAGCAGTGCTGATCACTGTGCCATCGCGCTGCCCCGAGCAAAATTATTCACTTGCAGGAGACAAAGCAGTGCATCTTTTTTTAAATAACTTGTTAATGATTTACTGACAAGCAGACAGAAGAGCAATTTGAAAAGGAGCATAATTGGCATGACTGATTGGCAATACAGCTGCTAAAAGGGCCATAATCACAGATTAAATTGTCAGTAACACAACACAAACCAAAATTAACTTTGTTTGCTTGTACACTTCGCTTTTGGTACTTTAAAATAAAAAGAGTTTTCTGATATCCAAGTTGAAATGGATATTCCTCATACCTAGTTTACTCCATTTCACCAATTGTGGTTATATACATCACTGTAAATACACAAGGGGTTAATGCAAATACACGTAGACTAGATAAACACGAGAGGGAGCACCAGAGACATTCAACCAATAGGTCAGTAAGATAGGACACGACCAGTGGGCATTCACAACACACACAGAGGTGACACCACCACAGGAAGGCATTACACCAACCCATATATAAGGACACAGCACACATGATCTTCCTCTTTCCAGTGGAGACACTCAGTGAGTACACAGGGTTGATTTGGAACACATCACACCCACCACGTGGATTGTAACAGACTGGTTCGTCAGTCTGAGTAGCTATAGCAGAATTAACAGGAGAGTCGAATCCAAGTAGGAGAATTGTTAACAGTTTAATAAATGTGTTAAAGCTACCTCCAAATCTGAACCTTCCTTTGTCAGAGTGTACATCAAGGAAGCATCTTATGCTACGTCAAGAGCATAGCAAAACATGGTACCCAGGAGTGACCTGTTTAAATCCATATAGTTACAACTCAGCAAAAAGTGACAACCAGCAACAGCAGCCAGGTAAGATGATGTTCAGGATTCCGATTCCACAGCAGCTCAGGTACCAAGGCAATCTCAGTGAAAACTGGCGTTGGTTCCGGCAGAGATTCGAGATCTACCTGGTAGCGTCCGACCTAGATGGCGTGGCGGATGCAGAAAAAAATAAAGCTTCTACTTACCCTTGCGGGTCCAGAAGCAGCTGAAATCTTCCAGACCTTCAAATACTCAAAGGGGCAAATCAAGAGTGATTTCCAGGCAGTCCTGGACAAATTCCAAGAATTCTGCGAGGAACATAGAAGAAAAAACAGTGAAAGAGGAGCCAACACTCACCACGAGGCAAAGGTAGGATATCCATTGAAGAAAACGGCAGTTTTGATTTGCAACCATCTTGAAAAAGGAGCTGCACATGCGCAGTTGCACGAAGAGCGCACAGAACGGGAAGGTCCGTTTGCGCATGCGCGAGGAGCCGTGCATGTGCGATTACAAAAAAGGCCCCAAGTAAAGGCACAGCGATATGCGCATGCACAATCGCTTCCTACGCTCTACGTCACGTGCTTCGTGATGTCAGAGGCCCCCAGACCACGCCCACTTAAGGGGGAAATGTCCTAAAACACTAAATAAAAGTTTTAAAGCCGTAAAACCCGATTCTTTCACCTGGAACGACAGCACAATGCCTGAATTTCGACCAGTAGCTGAAAGTAACCTCCGCAGAACCCTGGAACAAGCAGTTAGCACCACCCAAAGAGATGATACAGTCCTTGAAGACTATGACTCAGACCTTGAATTCTTCTTTGGACATCGCAAGCCCAATGCCAGCTCCGACACAAAACGTGATGATATGGTCCTAGAAGACAACGACTCAGACGAAGATTTCGCCTTGGGAGGTGGCTACCCCAGTATCAAATCCGAACCGCAACTAGACGTGTTGTACATTGAAGACCCCGACGACGAGTTCTTCGGATTGGGGCATCCTCAGCCCAGCATACATGACATCCCGACCCGTGAGTGCAGGATTATGCTGCGGCCTGACGCCAAGAGACAGAGAGCGGTACAAACCCACAGAGAGCAGCCAGCTGCCACACAGAGAGTGGTCCACGAACCGCTAAGAGTCCCCGACTCCACACAGAAAGCGATGATAGACGCCACAGCGAGACCAATGCACGATTCCACACAGGGAACACTGTAAGACTCCACAGAGAGTGTGACACAAGCCTCCACACTGAGCTTGTGGACAGACTCCACAATAGAAGCAATGCAAGACTCCAGAGCGCAGTCCTTGTATGAACAAGACCATGAGGGTCTAGCAACCTCCTCTGAGCCACCAGCAGCAGACGATGCAAGTCTACCATGCTCCAGTGAACAGCAAGAAGACTATGACAGTCTACCACGCTCCAGTGAACAGCACAAAGACTATGACAGTCTACCCAGATTGTTTGAGCCACCAGAAGAAGACTCCGACAGTCTACCCAGCTCAAGTGAACGACAAGAAAACACTGAGGCTCTACCCACTGTATGTGAGACAAGTGATGACGGCATTCCACTTCCCATACCAGATGTGCAATGTGTCAAACCTCAGCTAGTGTGCACAGAGGCATTTGACAATCACAGTGAGACTACTGGTGACTCCGGTGACACCACGTTAAATCAAACTTCATCCGCTCGAGCCTCTCCACAAGCAAATGCATTCCTGAATGTTATGACTCCGGACGTGGAGCATCAAGAAACCTCAGAAGATGCAAGTGAACCTGCAATGACTCCGGACGGGGAGTGTCAAGAAGCCAAAGCTGATTCAGGTGAACCAGAAAGGGCTCCAGACGGGGAGAATCGACAACCAAAACTGACTCAGGTGAAACAGACCAGACTCCAGACGGGGAGCATCGACAAGCCAAAGCTGATTCAAGTAAGCTGAACATGACTCCAGACGGGGAGCGCCGCGATCTCAGTGACGGCACGCTAAAGGAAACAGCAGATGCCACAAAGCATGCTAACACGAGTAACTGTGTGAAGGACACGTATTATCCACAGAGTGTGATCCTTGAGCGCAGCAAACATGACAACAAAACCAACCAACACAACAACACAACCTATGAAAACCATATCTAAGACAATAACAAGAAGCGTACCAGAGGCAACAACGTCGACAGCAAGCATGACAAAAACAACAACAATGGAACAACGACTGGTACGACATGGTACAACTCTGCCCATGAGGGACACTGTTACTGCTCAGCTCAGTACAATGACATACCATGGCAGGACGACACAGATTGCATACATCGCTATCACAAGCATCGAAAGAGAGTCCACATCAGACAACAAAGTGATTTGACCACTTCTTGGTTCCTTACGCACAGGGACACTGACGATGTTTACAAAGCAATGCCACCATCAACATCACCACCTCACCAACCAAATAAGAAAGACACTCGACCATAATAATTAATGAATTTTGGACTCATACATATGATTTGGACTTATTGTTTAATGATCACTGTTATCATAACTTGTACATAGTATCACTTATCTACCTGTTTTTGTTCAATTTTCTTTAACACTGTACAGAAAATATGTAACACAAAAAAAGGGGGATGTGGTGATATGCATCACTGTAAATACACAAGGGGTTAATGCAAATACACGTAGACTAGATAGACACTGGAGGGAGCACCAGAGACATGACACACAGACATTCAACCAATAGGTCAGTAAGATAGGACACAACCAATGAGCATTCACAACACACACACACACATAGGTGACACCACCACAGGAGAGCATTACACCAACCCATATATAAGGACACAGCACACATGATCTTCCTCTTTCCAGTGGAGACACTCAGTGAGTACACAGGGTTGATTTGGAACACATCACACCCACCATGTGGATTGTAGCAGACTGGTTCGTAAGTCTGAGTAGCTGTAGCAGGATTACCAGGAGAGTCGAATCCAAGTAGGAGAATCACTAACAGTTTAATAAATGTGTTAAAGCTATCTCCAAGTCTGAACCTTCCTTTGTCAGAGTGTACATCAAGGAAGCAGCTAATGCTACGTCAAGAGCATAACAAAACACCAAACACAGCCATCATTTCAACCATGATGTTCCTGCCATCTGAATTTCATCTTTTTATTGTTTGTAAACCTTTTCCTTGACCACATTCTCAGCCAAAGCCTTTAAGCTTCTTCCTGTCCCTTGCTTGGAATCCACTATTTTTCCTCCAACCCATAGGCAATTTTGAAACTGCACGGGGAGTTAGGTCGAAAATTAAATTACTGAAGAATTAACTGCTGTGCACCACCTTAACTTCATGCCTTCAGTTCTGATTTGGAAAACTTTTTCTCTCAAAATGCTGCACGGGCCTAAAATCCATTTGCACTCTGCACGGATTCATATCTGGAAAATGGAACTGCCTCAGGAAAACAAAAATGCATGTTTGTTATTTACTGTTTGCACAATAATAATGTGTACCCCATACAATTCAAAGTTTAATTTGGATCTGTTAAGTAAAATGTTTTGATCGCTAAAATCCCACTTTGCTGTGTTATTTATTTCAGATGTTCTGTGCCGCTGGGCTTGTCTGGTAACAATCTGTCTCGAGATCAAAAGTCTGCGAGCTTGAACTTAAACTGGGCTGACACTCCAGGGCAGTTAGGAGGGAAAGCTGCTTTGCCTGAGATGCCTCAAGAGGCTAATGGGTGGAATGGACATCAGTTGAAGAAAACATTTTTAAAAATCCACTGCATTATTTGCTATTCTCATTAAGTTACAGCCAAAATTCCAAATTCTTCCAAGACCAGCAAATTAAGATGAGTTAACTGGCCATTCATCTGATGTTTGTGTGGTACTAATGGTGCAGGAGAAGTATGTGCCGTGCGTCTCAACAAAGGTCACTACACTCTTAAAATTGATTCATTGTGCTTTAAAATACAGGATATATGATGCCTGTTATATAATCCAGGTACTACTTTATTTCCTGAATTATCTTGTTTCTGATCCTAAATATAAACATTTGACCTTAAAATCTAAAAATCATAGAACCATAGCAAAGTTACAGCACAGAAGGAGACCGAGGACACCCAGGTGCCCCTTCTAATCCTACCTTCCTGCACCTGGTCCATAGCCCAGTAGTTTACAGCACTTTAGGTGCAGATCCAGGTACTTTTCTAAAGAGTTTAAGGTCTCTGCCTCCACCAGCAACTCGGGCAGCAAATTCCAGACTCCCACTACCCTCTGCGGAGAAATGTTCTTCCTCATGTCTCCTCTGCATCTTCTGCCACATATCTTGAATCCATGTCCCCTTGTTCTAGATTTGTCTACCAAGGTAAACAATTTTATCCTGTCCACTCTATTACTTCTCTTCACAATTTTGTACATGCCAATTAAGACCCTATTAAAAAAACTACACAGGCAATCTCAAATCGTATGACTCCCAAATTGCAAATCGTGTTGATTTTCATTCCTACATGTAAGAAAATTGATAGATTCCAATGTGGCTTCAGAAATGCCACATTTCGCAATTCAAAAGAAAGTACTTCCTCAGGTATGTTTCACACCCGATTGTCACAATATGTGGATATTGCAAAACACGAAGGGTTAATGTAATGTTCCTACTCTAGTCACTAGATGGTGTTGTAGAGCAACCACATTAATGTCACATGCTTCCTTGACTTCTGGGATACACAGGGGAGAGTGGAAGGGAGCCAGACAGAGGAGGTGTGAGATAGTTTAACTGCTAGAATAATTTAGTATTGTAGAAGTGTAGTGTAATCTTTACTTATCTAATCTCTGAGTAATATGTTTGAATCTAATGAAGTGTAGTGTAATAAATTAGCTTTGTCTGTTAAACACTGCTTGCTGTTCTTTGTTCACACTACAACCTTCACCATCCTGAAGAACAAAAACAAAGAACAGAACACCTATCTTTAACCCTAAACCCATTTCAGGAATCTTATCAAGTCTGCTCTAAAATCAGTTATAATGGGACACTTAGGCAGCACCTGGGATCAGCAGGCCATCAATGTTTGTGCCATTATCCTTTGCTCAGAATGTCTTACAGTTGCTAAGTTAGTGTGTGAGACTACATGGTGTAAATGGTCAGACTACATGCCACCAGTACATAACACACAACAGGCTGCATCATTTTAAAAAATAATTTCACAGATCACGTGCTGGACTTAGAAAATGTATTCACTTAACAAGAGCTTTGTAACTCCTTCGCAAATCACCAATTCTCAAAAATATTTTTCATATTTTCCTACTCGCAATGTAGGGTTTTCCTGATGGTCAACCAACATTAAGCTTTTCATCTCCTGCTTTTAATCATCTGCATCCCTCAATTATATTATCCCTGTAATCGGCTATTATCACACAGGCCACTATATATAGGAGTCACCCCTGTTTGAGATAGGACATATCAATGGCCAAGCTGTGGTTTCTGGGTCATATTGCAAAATAAAGATCAATCCAATAACACAATGCTCCAATAGATCAACATTATGTTTTCTTCTAATGACATTCCAATGAAATCTCCAATCAACAAGATTTGGGGCAGCAGGGTAGCATGGTGGTTAGCATAAATGCTTCACAGCTCCAGGGTCCCAGGTTCGATTCCCGGCTGGGTCACTGTCTGTGTGGAGTCTGCACGTCCTCCCCCTGTGTGCGTGGGTTTCCTCCGGGTGCTCCGGTTTCCTCCCACAGTCCAAAGATGTGCGGGTTAGGTGGATTGGCCATGCTAAATTGCCCGTAGTGTCCTAATAAAAGTAAGGTTAAGGGGGGGGTTGTTGGGTTATGGGTATAGGGTGGATACGTGGGTTTGAGTAGGGTGATCATGGCTCGGCACAACATTGAGGGCCGAAGGGCCTGTTCTGTGCTGTACTGTTCTATGTTCTAAGGTAACCAACCAGATATTGACTGCTCACTTTGTGAAAATACAAGAAACCTTGCAGCTTTATGAAAGTTGTGATTATCCTGAACTAAAATTATCAGCAGATAATAGGTTGCAGATCATCATTCTGATTTAGTTGAATGAAGCTGTCCATCCAAATAACTACAGGTGTATTGGTTTACACCTACAGGTGTGATGCAACAGAGATCTAAAGTACTTTTAAAACAAAACAATGTTTATTATATGAATCCAGTTAATATTTTATAAACACAAAGTAAACATCATAGCAACTATTAACTCAAATACTTCCCCCATAGAATACAGTACTCAATAAGTAACCCTTAATCTTTCCCAGCAACATCCATAAGACAAATACCCTCTTTAACAAAGACAGCAGGGTATGTGGTGTGGTCACATACTGAGAGCAGTTATCACTTTTAAATTAGCAAGTGATCTAAAGACATTCGTTTCCTGCAGAGAGAGATCAAAATTACACCTTGTTTGGCTGGATGCAGCTCCAACTCTGAAAACGAAACTAAATACACACTGTAGCTGCCAGCTCAAAAAATAAAGTAAAAACAGACAGAGAGCCCAGCTCCACCCACAGTCTGATATCATTGCAGCTATTTGATAAACACCCAATTCTTAAAGGTACATCCACTGCAGCTGTTTGATAACCACCCATTTCTTAAAGGTACTCTCACATGACACTCTCCACATGGCCTCCGCCCACATAGCAGCCCCCACACCCTCCCAGCTCCTCCTCCCGTTTATGCTTAATATCCCCCACCAAGGCACCCTCCTACTCCATCAATTCCTTATAGATAACTGACTCTTTCCCCTCCCCTATTTCATCCTTCGACAGCACTTTGTCTTGCAACCTCAGGGGCGGCAGCCCAGGAAAGGATGGCACCTCTTTCCTCATGAAGTCCCCAACCTGCAGGTACCGAGACACATTCTTCCTCCAAGTCTTCCAGCCTCGCAAACTTGCCCCCTATAAACAAGTCCCCAAAGTGCTCAATCCCTGCATGGCTGCCATCCCCTAAACCTCTCATTCAGCCCCATTGGCGCAAACCTATGGCTATCATAGATCGGTTCCCAAACCAAGGCACACTCCAGCTCCAAATGCTGCCTCCACACCCTTAGGACCGACACCACCACTGGGCTCAAGAAGTACCTGGCCGGCGAGAACAGTAAAGGCGCCAACAATAAAGCTCTCAAAGCCTGCCTCACCCGCGGAGTCTTCCCCATCCACACAAACCAAGAGATCAGCCCACTGACCTTCCTAAAGAATGGGGACAAAGATCAGGAGGTTCTGAAACACACAGAAACCTTGGCAGCACCATAATTTTCACTGTCTGCACCCCCCCCCCCCCCCCGCCAGCAACAGCGGTAGCACATCCCACCTATTAAAATCTGACTTCATCTGCTCCACTAGTCGAGCCAAGTCGTTTATGCATCTGTGCCCAACTCCGCGCCATCTGGATACCCAACTACCTGAAACTAGCTTCCACCACCCTAAACAGTCTCCTTTCCTGCTCTCTGGCATTAATCGGGAACACCTCACTCTTTCCCAAGTTCCATTCATATCCCGAAAACCGGCCGAATTACCTCAAAATCTCCATAATACCTCCAATGCTGCCCACTGGGTCAGAAATATATAACAACAGGTCACTGGCATACAGCGAGACCCTATGCTTGGCACCCACCCACCCCCCACTCATTCCCTCAATGCCCCAAGTGCCATTGCCAACTGCTCTATCGCCAAGGCGAAAAGCAACGGGGAGAGAGGGCACCCCTACCTCATCCCCCGGTGTAGCCCAAAGTACCCCAAACTCACTTGGTTCATTTGAATGCTCTCAGCTGGCGCCTTATATAATAATAATCATCATCATCATCACCTTTTATTGTCACAAGTATGAAGTTACTGTGAAAGCCCCTACTCACCACATTTCGGCGCCTGTTCGGGTAAGTTGGTACGGAAATTGAACCCGCGCTGTTGGCCTTGATCTGCATCACAAACCAGCTCTCTAGCCCACTGAGCTAAACCAGCCGGAGCCAATCCACAAACCCCTGCCCGAACCAGAACTGTCCCAGCTCCTCCAGCAAATATGCCCACTCCGCCGATCAAAAACCACGATCATCGCCACCGCTACCTGTACATCCTGCCCCTCCAGAGGCAATAACTTGGTATCTCCATTCAATAATAATGATATCGGGCAGTACGAACTGCACTGCTCCGGATCCTTATCCTTCTTTATCAGGGAGATGGAAGCCTGTGACAATCTAGGGGGGAGTTCCCGCACCATCACGAGCAGTGGCCCCAGGTCCACGCCAAACATTTTATAAAACTCTGCTGGAAACCCGTTCGGCTCCGGGACCTTACCCACTTGCATCGCCCCCATACCATCCATCACCTCCCTCAGCCCAATTGGGGCCTCCAGACCCTGAACCAGCCCCACCTCCACTTTGGGAACACAGTTAGCTAATGTTGATACAGTAGTTCCAGTGCACACTTAGCTACACTCTGATGTTCCAGTGCACAGTTAGCTACATTCTGATACAGTAGTTCCAGTGCACACTTAGCTACACTCTGATGTTCCAGTGCACAGTTAGCTACATTCTGATACAGTAGTTCCAGCGCACACTTAGCTACAGTCTGATGTTCCAGTGCAGTTAGCTACATTCTGATACAGTAGTTCCAGTGCACACTTAGCTACACTCTGATGTTCCAGTGCACAGTTAGCTACATTCTGATACAGTAGTTCCAGTGCACACTTAGCTACAGTCTGATGTTCCAGTGCAGTTAGCTACATTCTGATTCAGTAGTTCCAGTGCACACTTAGCTACAATCTGATACAGAGGTTCTGATGCACACTTAGCTAGTCGCTTACAGTAGTTCCAGTACACATTTAGCTACATTCTGATCCAGTACTTCCAGTGCACACTTAGCTACATTCTGATACAGTAGTTCCAGTGCATCTTTCGCTAACCCTGATTTTCCAGTGCACCATTAGCTACATTCTGATACAGTAGCTTCAGTGCACATTTAGCTACACCCTGATTTTCTAGTGCACCATTAGCTACATTCTGATACAGTAGTTCTGGTGCACATTTAGCTACAGTCTGATACGGCAGTTCCAGTACACACTTAGCTACTGTCGGATGCAGTAGTTCCAGTGCAGTTAGCTGTGTTCTGATACAGCAGTTCCAGTGCACAGTTAGTTGCATTCTTATAGTTCCAGTACACTGTTAGCTGAATTCTGGTACTGTCGTTTCAGGGAGCAGCAGCAGCAAACGATACCGGTGCATTTTAGGGGTTCTATACTTCCACTCGACTAACAAAGTGATAGGTCTCGTAGTCCCCATGAATTTGAGCTCTGGGCTTAAATAAAAACACAGCTAGCATTTGCAACACAGGCAACTTTGATTATTTTCTGCAGATTATGTAATTTTATGTCTTCATTATTTTACAAGTCTTATTTCGAGTACAAAATCTTGAACTTAGTGAGAATACAAAATAATGACCAGAGTCAAACCCCAAACATAAGTGGACGGCTCTCATTAGGTCTCTTTCACTCCTGTAACATTGGTAACTGCTTGATAATTGTCCCTTTCAAAATGATCCTGCTGAATAGGTAGTTTTTCTTCCCGCCTGTAACTTGTTTATTGGGACATTTCCAGACTTTAAGTTGTGATTTGCTGCTATATTGTGAATCCAATCAGATAAGAAAGTAACAATGGTTCATATCCGAAGTGTGATGCCAGTCCTATATTGCAGGCATTGTCAAAGTCGGGGGCGTGACCCGCGGGTGGGTTGGGGAGCCGTCCGTCATGGCACTCCCAATCACGCAAATCCGCGGGCAACAGCCGGCTTTTAATAATGCCGGCTGCAAGTGGCCTTCAAAATGGCCATGAACATATTAAGAAAATGCGGCCACACTGCACATGCATTTTAAAAAATCTGCTCACAGCCTTTTTGAAGCCCGTTCACAGCCGGCATTGTTAAAAGCCGGCTGCAAAAAGTTCGGGGAGAATGATGTGATTGGTTGCTTTCTGAACTTTGAAGCTGATGAAATGGAAGTCTCTTACCCCAAAAATGGTCAGTGATCCAACGATGGTTTCATCGCAGCTGTAACTTTAACCAAGAGATGTCAACTTTTTTAATCTTGATTTTTTTAAGCATTCCAAAACAAAGTGCCTGCAGGTCGTATTTGGAACCTTTATCAATTAATTGATTTTTAAGTGTTTTTTTTACATTTTTAATTGTAATGTTTAGGTGAAATGTGTTGAACCTCCAATTTCTAGAGGATGCAAACATTTTCAGTTTCTGCATTTTTTTCTTCTAAAATTTTATCAAATAACCACCCCCTCTCCGAACCTGTAAATAAAAAGCCAGCTGCTGCGGCTGTTGCCCGCGAATTTGCGCAATTGAAGATATAAAGATTTAACAAAAAATTGTATGTAATCTTCCGCCTGAAAGGAGGCAGAGAGCAGGTCACGTCCCTTGAACATTGACATCACGTGCTTTGGGTGCGATTGCGATTCCTCCATTTTGTCAGCAGCAAAAATGGTAAGAGAAAATGGTGGGTCACAAAGGTCAGCCGGCATGGGCCACGAAGGTCGGCCGGCGTGGTTCGCGAAGGTTGGCCGGCGTGGGTCGCGAAGGTCAGCAGGCGTGGGTCGCAAAGGTCCACCGGGTTGGGTCCCGCAGGTTGGCCGGTTGGTAAAAACGGGCCCCGGAAAAATACTTTGAAAAACACTGCTCTATTGGTCAGAGGCATGTGTTCATCACAAAACCATATAATATTAAACATAAACAATATCAGGATATTTAAGTGCAATGGATCATTTATCAGACGGATCATTTCTTTGTAATATGTATTCCAATAGATCTTGATTCAACACAAGAGATACTCATTGGGGGTGTGAAAATAGGTAAAGGGGAATTAAGCCATGCACAAACTCTGCAATCCCAAGACTTCAGTGGCATGAAAATATAGGGAGAATTTTGTTCTTACACTTCATGATGCTGCTTGACTCCTTTCAACCATAATGGATGCATAATAGGATATTGGACCAGAGGTGATGTATTGTTAGATTTCTAAGGACTTTTATCTGGAGCTAAATAATTCACATTTTTATCCACGGCACTCATGAATTGTTGACTCTTCTCACTTAGAAAACATGACAAGTAATGCACCACTACCCGTCCATTATCCAGTGTCCTTGATTATCATTTTCCACATTTTTGCCAGTGATACTTCAAAGTAATGCAAATATACCACAGTTGAAAATATAGCTCAGAATGTCAACCACCCACTGCAATAAAAATCCTTTACTGCTACACACTAGTGACATTGCCCATCTGAAACATTTTCACTTGACCGTCAAGACTGAAAGGTACAAAAGCATCTAAATGAACAAAATCTCACACAAAATAATGCCCAAAACGTAAAATTCCAACAATAGTTGCGGGCATTTTTCAGGAAGCAAAATTATCAACCTTCAAACTAGCTGTATAATTTCACCCATCATTTTTTTTTAAGGTTTCTCAAAAGACAAATAGTCATTGAAGAGAAAATCCAACAAAAACAGTCACTATTCCCAACAGGGTAATAAATTAAGGATTGCCTGATGCTGCCTGTCCCATTCCAAATTCTAATTCACCACAATATTGGATCGGTCAAAAGGTATTTCTAATTTTTTATTTGAAGTCGGTGTCATACAAAACAGAAACATATAAAAGATTCATTCTACGCTGTGTAGAAATTAACATTGCCAAATTTGAGCCAAACTAATCAAATGTCACCAAAATAAAGAGGAATTGTTGGCTCATAAACTTGAACCTGGAGCCAGGGGCCAGAGGCATGGCTTGTGAATGGTCCCATGGGGATTGAGTGTTGGTCACAAAACAGATGGTGGCTTTGATCAGTACCCCTCCTTCCCTTGATTTTGTTGCAAAGATCTGGGGAAAGCTCACTGACATCTTCTGGGACAAGAGAAAAAGCAATGATTTCTGCTGAGGTTCCGAATCTCTCACTTTGGGAAGGTGTAATGTGGAGATGCCGGCATTGAACTGGGGTGGGCACAGTAAGAAGTCTTACAACACCGGGTTTAAGTCCAACAGATTTGTTTTGAATCACTAGCTTTCGGAGCACAGTTCCTTCCTCAGGTAAATCAGCAGGTGGTATGGGGTTAGTGTGCCTCCATTCTGGCTTCAGACCTTGCAAAGATACCTGGATGTAGAGGCTCTTCACCAACAGTCTCTACTGACAAAGTATTCTTTCTGCCAGGTGCATGAACTGAATTATGAATTCTCTTTTCCCTAATGCTGCAATTAATACAGCATGCATCTCTACAGCAGCAGTCTGCCCCTTTAATCAGGGGATAGTCAGAGTCTGGAGCCTGGCTGTTTCCAGTATGATCTCTGTTCCGTCACAGGCAATGACCTGTTACCTGGTCACTCCACAATCCGCACTTCTGGGCTGTCGGCTTCGTAGCTTTCTGGCTGCGATTAATTGGTATCCGGGATGCACAAGGTTGCAGCAACATGGACTGGTAGTGTCATCCGAGGTGTCAGCAGTCTGGAGATCCTATTGCTACATCAACCCTGCAGTCAGCGAAATCAGGTGCTGAAAGCCACACTTGACCCTGACTGCCCAAAGCTGTACTGAGGTGGTTCAAGGAAGTGAAACGATGCTGTCTGATCTTACTGAGTTTGGAGGGAGCTTTCCTCTCAGCACGTGGCCCTGAAACCAGGCTCGAAGGGCTGAATGGCCTACTCCTGCACTATTTTCTATGCTCCCTCTATGTCATTTCAATTTTGCATAGACAGAATTGTACGTATCTGTATCTCCTGCAAACTTTCCAATTCCTTCTTCTGGTTTTCTGTCCTGCCATCTGGAAGTTGTGGCCCCCAGCATAAGGCTCTCTACTTGGGGATTCTTCCCTGCACTACTTGAAACCTGGCATGGAGAGTATTACACAGAGCCATCACAGCTAATGCGGCACCGAGTCCACATCCAATCTCTGCAGCTTGGGGGAAGCGGTATTGTAGTTTCATGGAATACGAGAGGCTGCGGCCTCTGTCTCTATAATGCAATCCATCGGGTAGTGGTGCATGACTTGTCATGTTTTCTACGTCAGAATCGTCAATAATTCATGAGAGTCACGGATAAAAATGTGAATTATTTAGCTCCAGATAAAAGTCCCTGGAAATCTAACACTACATTACCATTGTTCAATAGCAATGATTTCATTAATGTAGTAAAAAGCACCTGTAAAAGGTGCTTCACAGAAGTGTTGCCAACAAAATTTGAATCACAGTTTTCTCCTTGGCTTGTGGTTTATCTTTATTTCAGACTTAAAATCTTCAGCCATCTGGCATATGGGTGGAGTGGGGTGGGGTGGGGTGGGGTGGGTAGGTTAGAGGGTCTATTTGTGGACATGCTCCAGGGCCTGGCTACATCAGCTATTCAGATGTCTAAGATGCATGGAACTCACAGGAAGGGTCATTCTGGCTGTTTATCGATCTCTAGATCACCAGGGAGAAGGACCCTGCGCTGTCCAACAGTACATATATCCGAGGCCCTCTGTGACAGGTGGGCACCACAGGCCATTAATTGTGTGATTGATCACAATTGCAAAAGACCGATTTAGTTCATGTTCAGCTTCTTTCAGTTCAAGAAGACCTTGATTAGATTTGTTTTAGTCGTGCCTTCCTAAAGGGAGCACTTTTGGGTTTCTGCCCATGACACCGAGGCTAATAGTGTCAACCTCTACTATTCCAACTAAAATAGGCGTACTAGACTATGATATCCAATATTTAGAGAGAAACCCAAAAGGTTTGACAACATCCTTATCCTTGTGAACATGTGGGGTTTTTTGGAAGCTATCTACTTAAATATTTAATTTACTTTGGACAAATTAAGAACATTAAGTTAAAAAATCATTTGATTTTGAATTATAGGTCAAAAGAAGGCAAGTAATACACTTAAAAGCAACTACCACAGAGCCACAGATAGAATCCAAGATTGCAAACCACAGCCTTCACCCCGGCGTGATAGGTGTCCAATTTATTAAACAATATCTTATATGTCAAATTCCCATCCTGTAATTCAAATGTAGTCTTCATTTATGCTAATTTCAGACAATTAAGTCATATCAGACACAGATTGCAATTTTAAAATTGCCTGATTCTCGCAGTTTGACATTTATAAAACTGCATTTAAAAGCATTCAATGCAAAAATAGAAAATAAACCCTATCAAGAAAACACAGACTCTTTCATCAATCAAAGTGCTGTGAAAGGAATGATTTGTTTTGAGCATTGGTTTGCTACACTGGCATTAATCTGGCATGAAGCAACTATGTGACCTTAACCAAACAACCAGCATGACTGCTAATATATGTAACCCGAAAGGACATTTGTCACAGGTATTCCAATTAATAAAGACTTTTACAGAAGAGGTGACTGAAAGAAATGTTACATGGATCACTTCAGATAAATTATGTTAGCTGTCTCAATCTCCACAGCACAGTAAAGAGCCATCCCACTAAATTAGAAAACATTATACTCGAGAGAAAATGTCAAGTAAGGCATGTATGAAGCAGATGTTACATGGAGGACACTGGAGGGCTAGCAATAGACAACAAGGCAATGATCAGATTGAAGAAGGAGTTTACTGAAACCTAGGATTCATTGCCGGAGATGAAGCGTTTTTCAGGTTTTTTTTAAACTATTATTTTGTTTGGTGTACTGTTGAAGGGTTCGGATGAAAGACCTTACCGAATAAATCAATTTATTTTTGGATCGAGGCTATAATTACTGATGAATTATGTGAGCGATTGTGTGTCAGCTTTGCGACCACACCTTGTTCTGATGCAACTTTGGCTGAAATTCATTGGAATTGTCTCTGCCATTTCACATTTGAAAGCAAGTTACACCCCTACTTTGCTGGGTGTCAGTGTTTCTAAATTCAAGGCCCACTCCAGAGACATGGTCACATTATCTAATCTGACATGTCCAGTGGAGTATTGAGGATGTTCTGAAGCAGTGTTTGCCCTTTCTCTTCGATATAAAAAAGCCCGTGAGCCAATTCAAAGAAGAGTAGAGAAGCTCCCCAGCATCTAGGCCAACATCCTCAGCATTGACCACGCTTGATCAGCTCCACTGGGAGAGCACATCATTCCCTGCCTGCCTAATACGAGACTCCAGAAATAAGCACTCTACTCTGAGCTTTGATACAGCAAATAAGTCCTAGAAAGGTAGAGGAAAGCCTTAAGGACTCCCACAAAGCCTCCTTGGAAAAGTTGCAACACCCCACCGACCCTGGGAATCCCTGGCCCATGACTGGTCCAAGTGCAGGAAAAGCCATCAAGGTAGGAGCTGAACACCTCAAGTTTCATCGGCAAGAGCAAACGGAAACCAACCATCGACTGCAAAAGGACGGTGTGGCAACCTGCGAACCCAACAGGCCCTGCTCCTTCAACCACCATCTGCTCCACCTGTGACAGAGATTGTAAGTCGCGCATTGGACTCCTCAGTCACCTGAGAACTCATTTAGTGTAGAAGCAAATCTCCCATGACCCCGAGGGACTGCCTAAGAAGTTCAATACATAACCCTCAGGAAACAACTAAAATAGATTATCTGTTCATTATTTATTCCATTGCGGTCAGTAAGGACTTTCTGCAATCAAATTGGCTTTGCATTTCATACATTACGGCACTGACTATGCTTCAAAAACAAAAGAACCTCATTGGTTGTAAAATCTCTTCAGGCTGTCCTGAGCTTGCGAAAGGTGCTATATAATTTGCAAGTTGTTTTTTTCCCCCATCTTCAACACAAAAGTCTTATAAGTATTGAGTTGGAAGTGAAGTGTGAAAGCGTTGCGAAATCTAGGCTTTTATAGTTGAATATATATATAGAAAGAAATGTACAATGACGTGGAGTTTCTGCATCACTTCCACCCAAACATCAGCATGGTCTGGGTGCAATCAGATGAAACGGTGCTAAATCTGGCAGAATCTGAAGTATAAGTAGGTTGCACCCATAACAACTTTACACTGAGGCATCTTTTCTGCAAGGTCAAAAGTCCAGTCTCCTGAAGCAGCCCCCACTCACAAAACTGGTTGGAATGTTGAGTTCCGTCAGGCACCTGTGGCCCAGCATTAATCACCTGTGCTTGCAGTGACCAGCAATCAATTGAAGCCTAACCCAGGCCTGTTTCTCCTGCTTGCTGCTGCAATTGCTATAAACTCAATTTAATTTGGTCCAAGTTCAGTCAATTACAGCAGATCAGGACATATCGGTGCGGCTTCAATTGACTGCTGGTCACAGGTCCGATGTACCTAGAGCAGATCAAATCTGTCAATTAAAGCCAATTTAAAAGCAAGACAAATAATATTAAACCAGTCAGTTCAAGATGAGCTCATTTTCTGGCAATCCTATTCCTCTTGACGACACCGAGATGCTCTGTTTTTGTCACCAACATAGGAACAGGCCATCAAGCCTTTTGAAGCTATTGCCATTCTCTGAGATCTTAGCTGACCTGTGCCTAACTTCACAGTGCTCACGTTTGTCCTGTATCTTTGAATGGCATTGATTACTAAAAACCTATCAAATTCAGAATGAACAATTTTTTTATTCGCTCTTTTAATGGGTGTCACTGACTCGACAAGCATTTAGTGCCCGTCCCTAATTGCCCACGAGGCAGAGTTGCTCTCGTATCATGAATGGGTTACAGGGAGGAATGTCAGAGGGTGTCATGGGGGAGAAATGTGAGGTTTCATGGGGAAATATCAGGGGATTACACGGGGGGGATGTCAGTGGGCTACACGGGGGGGGGGGGGGGAAATGTGAGGGGGGTTACACGGGGGGGGAAATGTGAGGGGGTTACACGGGGGGGGAAATGTGAGGGGGTTACACGGGGTGGAATGTGAGGGGGTTACACGGGGGGGGAAGTGTGAGGGGGTTACACGGGGGGGGGAAGTGTGAGGGGGTTACACGGGGGGGAATGTGAGGGGGTTACACGGGGAGGAATGTGAGGGGGTTACACGGGGGGGAATGTGAGGGGGTTACACGGGGAAGAGTGTGAGGGGGTCACACGGGGAAGAGTGTGAGGGGGTCACACGGGGGAGAGTGTGAGGGGGTTACACGGGGGAAATGTGAGGGGGTTACACGGGGGAAATGTGAGGGGGTTACACGGGGGGATCGTGAGGGGTTACACAGGGGGGAAACGTGAGGGGGTTACAATGGGGGGAGAACGTGGGGGGGGAACGTGGGGGGGGAACGTGGGGGGGGAACGTGGGGGGGAACGTGGGGGGGAACGTGGGGAGGGGAACGTGGGGGGGAACGTGGGGGGGAGAACGTGGGGGGGAGAACGTGGGGGGGAGAACGTGGGGGGGAGAACGTGGGGGGGGAGAACGTGGGGGGGGGAACGTGGGGGGGGAACGTGGAGGGGAACGTGGGGGGGAACGTGGGGGGGAACGTGGGGGGGAACGTGGGGGGGAACGTGGGGGGGGAACGTGGGGGGGGAACGTGGGGGGGAACGTGGGGGGGGAACGTGGGGGGGAACGTGGGGGGGGGAACGTGGGGGGGGAACGTGGGGGGGGAACGTGGGGGGGGAACGTGGGGGGGGAACGTGGGGGGG
>NC_052147.1:115007041-115019519 GCF_902713615.1 Scyliorhinus canicula | reverse complement strand
ACAGTTTATGGTGGGGGTCCAAAGGCAATACTCCGGTCTTCCCAATATTTAACTGATTTAATTAAATATATTTTAACATACATTTAAGTATTCTATTGCTGTTCAGGCTGTCCTTGGTCAAGGACAAAACAGCAGTTCCCATCACAAAAGTACTCCAAAACCAGAACAAAATCATGTGCTGCTGAGACAGTACATATACCAAGGAGGGATTTTCATGCTGTAATCAAAGTGAAAGCTTCAGACAACAGTTATAAATTGCTCATGCATTGCTCTAGTGGTTTATGCCACCATCAAAATCCTTTTCAATTAGGTTACTCTGTTGTAATTACTTCCAAATAATCTTAACAAAATAAGTGCCATCAAGGCCATTCAGTAGCACCATTTTACCTCTTGCGTTTATAACATATCAAAACATGAGTTGGTCCACAACTGTTCCTGGACAAATTAAATTAATACTATTCACTCTTTAAAATCAATGGCCAAGAATGCCGTAGTTCAAAACTACTCATTATAGGCAATCTGGGGTAGCACAGTGGCGCAGTGGTTAGCACTGCTGCCTCACGGCGCTGAGCACCCGGGTTTGATCCCGGCACCAGGACACTGTCTGTGTGGAATTTGCACATTCTCCTCGTGTCTGCGTGCGTCTCACCCCCGCAACTCAAAGATGTGCAGATTAGGTGAATTGGGCACACTAAAAATTGCTCCTTAATTGGAAAAAAAATATTGGTTACCCTAACTTTAAAAAGAATATGGTCAACCTTGCGTAGTTCATTGCAGCACATTAAATTTGATATCAGTTCCATGCATTTAACCAAATGTTATGATGTTTCGAAAGGAATCTAACCATAGCCATTATAACACCATTAAAACATGTTCACTGGACGGAAGTCACTTGGTAAGTTAGAATAAAATGAAAAGTAAGGTGAATGTCCAATAACATAAAAAAGCAAGGGAGAGTCAGGACCAAATCTTCTAACAAAGTGCCACAATGGAGAGACAGCCTGGTAATGTTGCACTTTGTCAGGAAGATGTCAGTGTTGCAGCTGTACTGAAAGGACTTGGTTAAAAGTACAGCTGCCTCCAGGACATCCTATGAAAGTGAAGATTGGCATCTATGAGGACGTTGAGGCGGATTGACAATGCAGCACTTAAGGTTGCAATGCTTCAGTCTGGTGTGGTGGGCTCTGTCATTGATGAGGATAGGGATGTTTAAGGAGCCTCCTCCTCCCATTAATTGTTCACCATTCATGACTGGATGTGAAAGACTGCAGAGCTTTGATGTGATCAATTTGCTGTGGGATTGCTTATGGCATGGTCTTCGGTATGTTCCTTTCACTGTTTAACGTGCACATCGTCCTGTGTTGAATCTTCACCAGTTTGTTACCTCCTTTTCAGGTACATCTGGTCTTGCACATGCCTCACTGAACCAAGGATCTGGCTTGATGATAAGAGTGTGAGATTTGCTATACCACGAGATTTCAGATTGTAGAGGAGTACAGTTCTGCCGCAGTTGATGGATGCCCAGATTTGGGATGCTCGATGTATTCTGAATCTATCCCAATTGGAGTGCTGATAAGTATGAATGTGTATGTATGTCTATGTCTGTGGAACAGTTCTCCCAAATTTGGCACAAGTTATTTAATGTTAGTGAGCAGGACTTTGCAGGGTTGACCATGAGAATCCTGGTTGGGATTCTCCGATCCCACCGCCAAGTTCTGATGCCGGCGTCAAAAGCGGCGTGAGCCACTCCGGCGTCAACTAGCCTCCAGGCCCAGGTATTCACCCCTTCCTAGGGGCTAGTCCGGCGCCAGAGTGGTGTCCGCTGCTCCAGCGCTCGAAAGTCGGCTTGCCACGACCGGTGCGGGTCCACGCATGTGTGCCACGGCCCGGTGTGGGTCTGCGCATGCGCGCCACGGCCGGCGCGAGTCCGTGCACATACGTAGGTTCCCGTCTCTGAGCCGGTCCCTGGACAGTATGGCGGAAGGGGCCCGGCACGGAAGAACATAGGCCCCCCACGGAACTAGCCCGCCCGCCGATCTGTAGGCCCCAATCGCGGGCCAGGCCACCGTGGAGGCCCCGCCTGGAATCGGATTCCCCCCCCCCGCAAACCAGGACGGCCCCCGCAGCCAGAACTCCGAGGCTCTGCCGAGTGGGACCATATGTACCCACGCCGGTGGGACTCGGCCGAACTTGGCGGGCACTCAGCCCATTGAGACGCGGAGAATCGCCGGGGGGGGGGGGGGCTTTCAACAGCCCCCGACCGGCGCGGTGGTGATACCGCGGGTGACGGAGAATCAGCGGGCTGGTGTCGGAGAGGCGTGGCACAGTTCTAGCAACCCCCCCCCCCGCTGCCGATTCTCCGCCCCGCGCGAGATCGAAGAATCCCAGCCCCTATGCTTAGCTTGATGCGAAGTGGTCCATCTGATTTTATTCTTATATTTTTCTGCCTTCATTTGACACAACTGAGTGGCTTGCTGGGACATTTCAGAAGCCTGTTCAAAATTTACCACATTTTTGTGGGGCTGGAGTCACATATAGGCTGGGTTGGGTAAAGGCAGAAGTCTTACTTCATCCTCTTACCTTGTCATTATCAATCTACCTGTCATAGATTCATCTTTGTTTATTTCTCCATTGCAATGCCTCGGCCAATCAGAGTAGACTTAACAACCAATCAACACCTTTTTCTCCTATAGTTTAAATTCTGACCATTTGAATTGGGCAACATTTTGTTTTGTCCTGATGAAAAGCTCAGCAATGTATCTCTCTTATTCAGCAGGATTCAAGATGAATGTTCCTTTATGAAAATAAACTATTGAACCATTTTGGGTGCTTACAGCAATCTGATAGCTACATGCTTCAAAGTAATCATTGATTTTAAATCTTTACTAATACTAGCTTTTAATTTCAAAATCATGGTGGGATTTAACTCATGTTCCCAGGTTAGTAGCCCAGGTCTCTGGATTGCTAGTCCAGTATATAATCACTATAATTACTGTACCTGAATATACTATCACCTCTTTCAGCCAATGCCAGCCCATTTGCTGCTGAAAATCATTATGGCATATCTAGACTTGATTCTTCCAAATTATCTCTTGGCTGCCTCTCATTCTACACACTTGGTAAAGCGTTAATGCGGTTTTACTTTTACAATGCACCAGTGCATCAGAAATAAGTACATGCTGAATTAATTATTGAAACATTTACCAGTCTTCTTTTTCCCCACTAAATATCCTTCACGTTTATGGCAATTACATCGATCAGGAGATTAGAAAGCATGAATCCAGAACCAAACATGAGGTGGTTGCAAAATTACTTCTGCATGAGAACTGAGACACGACAATATTGAAATGCATCAAACTCAACAGTCAGGATATTTCCGTTTGAAAGTTGGTCCCTATCATAGTTTTGACACTGAAACATTACCAATAGAAGAAACCCTTATCGGTTGTTGGCGCATGCTAACCTCGAGTGCTAAATGCTACTCACCAAGGAATAAAAAGAGAATTTGACACAAATGTACAATTTGATTCTAGATATATTGGTTGATTTGCATGACATTGCTGATCGACATAATTAGAGAAGGGCCAGAACACCATTTGTTCACAAGTGAAGAAATAAAATCTACTATCACAATGTTGGTGTGGAGGATATCAGCCAAGGAACCTGATTCAACTTTTTTTAAATGTAAACAACAGATTTGGGCATCACTGGCAAGACCATCATTTATTGGCCATCCCTAATTACCCTCGAGAAGATGGTGCCTTCTTGAACCTGCTGTATTCCATGTGGTGCATCCATGGTGGTTTTAGGGAAGGAGTTCGGGGTTTTTCACTGATTGGCGATGAAGGACGGCATTATATTTTCAAGTCAAGATGGTGTATGGCTTGGAGGGGAAGCTGCAGGTGATGGTTCCCATACACTGATGCCCTTGTCCTTCCAGGTGGCAAAAGTCATGGGTTTGGAAGGTGCTCTCGCGATGCCTTGGCACGTGCCTGTGTCTGGTACACACTGCTGCAACAGTGCACTGGTGGTGGTGGAGGGAGTAAATGTTTAAGGTGCTTTACAGGGTACCATTCAAGCAGACAGTTTTGTCCTGGATGGTATCAAGCTTCTGGAGTGTTGCTGGAACTGCACTCATCCAAGCAAGTGGACAGCATTCGCTCACACTCCTGACTTGTGGCTTGGATGTGTGGGAAGACGTTGGGGAGGGTCAGGGGGTGTGTCATTTTGTCAGGAAGCATTAAAAAAAAGTGATTATAAAGTAAAAGATACAATCCTAAAGAGGATGTAGGAGCAAAGGAATCTGGGTGGCAAGGAAGTTTGAGAACCTGGTTAAAAAGCATAAAGAATACTGGGATTAATAAACAGAGGCAGGATACAAAAGCAAGGATATTATGTTAAACTTTTGTACAAACACTGGTTCTGCTCATGACATCTTGATGATAATATAATATTTCTAGGGTTTTGTACAGGGTGGACTAAAGTTTATGAACTAGGAAGCATTTAGCTGAGCACTTGAAATGCCACAGCACACAAGGCAACGGACCACGTGCTGGAAAATGGGATTCAAATAGGTGGGTGTTTGATGGCCTGCACAGACATGATGGGCCAAAGGACCACTTTCTACAGTGAGAGTGTTATGGGTCAGGGTTTAGAGAATCCCAAAGAGTATCATGGAGTTCACCTGACCCACAACTTTTAATAGATTGTGGTCTGGGGAGCACACGGCCTACTCTACAGCTGTGGTACAAAAGAAATGGAAAAGTATTTTTTAAAACAAAACAATGTTTATTCTATGAACTCAAGTTAACCTTTTTAAAACAAACAGTGAATATCTTAGCAACCATTAATTTAAATACACCCCCCAAAAAATACAACACTAAGTAATCTGAATGCTGTTCTTTTAACATCCAAAAGACTTAACAAACCTCTAAACAGAAGCACATCAGGGTTTACATTCAATACTGAAACCTTTTACAATTCTGGGTTCACCAAATGATCCATAGTCTTTGGATGGCAGACTTCAGATGCAGCTCACTGAAAAACACACACACCCAAGCTTTTTCTCAAACTGAAACTAAAAAGCAGAAGTAGAGCTCAGCTCCACCCACACTCTGACATCACTCCAGTAACATGAGCAGCTTCATTTCTCAAAGGTACATTTCTTAAACACCCATTTCTTAAAGGTACTCTCACATGACAAGAGCTATGACTCTATTATGTCACCCACTATTAGAACGGTCAGATGGAATAATGTTAGAGAATTAACAATCAAAGTTATTGAAACAGGAAAGCAGTTGTTTGTGAGAAAACTATATTTGATGAATTTATGACTCAAATGGTGCTGCAAAGTCTGAATTCAAGGATTTTTTCTGCTTTGAAGGAATAGTTTACAGAATTAACTTGGGGTGACATCTTACGTTTAAGCAGAACCATGCATTGTTTTAATTTATCTGTCGCAGAGGAAAACTTACTTCTCTCAAATTATAATAGGAAATGGTATTAAATAGTAATTTTTATAGCTTTCGTTGGAACTCAGGTTAAAATATGTTGACAAGAGAATGCGACTTTATTTCAAACAGTATGGCATCAAAGAGACATGTCATTTGTTTGCAATGGAATGTAAGGGTTGCAAAGTGGGGGTGACGCGACATAATTTGCTTCCTGTGGCCAATGGAAGAGGTGAATTTGGACCATTCCGAAAAAGGGAAATGCTGAATCGGGAGTTGTGGAGATAAAAGTTGAGAATTAGTGTCCTTATTGGCACAGTTTTACCATCACTTCAATGGTATACGTCTTTGGAGACGTAGCTCACCATTGCTTCTGAGACAGGTGAAAACAGACATTGGCTGTGCTGTCAGCATCCAAGGAATCCTGGATCCCCAAGGGTAAGAGTGTTCAGGTTGCCTTCACTGCTTCCTATTAAGTATATTTGCATTTACTTAATATAATCTGCTTCATTCATAAATACTAGTCATCCATATCTTGTAGGTCAAGCACACTGAGGATCTAGTGTTAGAAATTAAAAATTAATGGGCAGCACGGTGGCGCAGTGGTAGCACTGCAGTCTCCCGGCTCCGCGATTCTCCGCCTCCGATGGGCCAAGTTCCCGATGACGTGGTTCACTTGTACTTTAAAAAAAAATCGTGAAATCAGTTTGGCGGCTGCTGAGGGAGAGAGAGGGGGTATGGAAGATGTCCAACATTGCCATTCTTTGATGATAGTTGTGCCACTGGCCGGGGGGCTTCTGCAGGGGCTGGGGGGAGTAGTGGGGGGTGGCCAGTTGGTGGGCTGTGGGGTGGGTGGACGAGACACAACTGAGGGAGAAGGACCGACTTCGGGTAAGGAAGCGCTGGGTGGGACAAACCTATCATTCCTGCTACAGGACGAGGGCTAGGGGAGTAGCAGGACAGATTTACAAAAGGATGGTGTTACGGCGATAAGGATGGTTACAGACCAAGGGGGACGGTACATCATGGTCAGTGGTGTCCTGGACGGGGCACCGGTAGTTCTGCTAAACGTATACGAGCCCAACTGGGACAACACGGACTTCATAAAAAAAGACCATGGCGGAAATCTCTGACATTGACACACATCGACTGATCATGGGTGGGGGGGCAACTTCAACTGCATACAGAACCCACTGACGGACCGATCAATCCCCAAAACGGGGAAAAAGACAGACTAGCTAGGAACTGGAAGCTTTCATGAAGCAGTGGACCCATGGGGTTCCTACACCCCGGTGAGAAGGAATTCTCATTCAATTCAGCAGTTCACAAGGTAATTGACTTCTTTGCAGTGGGGAAATTGGTGCTTCCAGAAATAGTCAGAGTGGAATACTCCGCGATAGTCATCTCCCACCAATGCTCCACATTACATGGATGGGAGGTTGGAGGCAAGGCCGTGCCCAATGTCTCGCATGGAGGTTAGACACGGCCCTAATGGCCGACATGGTCTTCCTGCCAGAAAACGTCACAGGCCCTAGCAAGTACGTTACTAACAACGGGAATGGAGAAGTGCTCCCCAAAAGCCACATTCTGGGAGGCACTGAAGTCAGTGAATAGGAGAGACGTTATAGCCTACAAGGCACTAAAGACCGGGAAGAGAGGGCGGCAATTGATTGACTCCATCCTGGAGGGCCGACAGGAAAATACTTCGAGGCCCCGACCATAGTGAGTAAAAAGCTATAATTGGACTTTAACCTTCTATCCACTAGGAAAGCAGTGTGCCAACTCCACCTACACGGGGACTTCTACGACACGGAGAGAAGGATGGCCGCCTACTGGCTCACCAGCTGAGAAAGCAGGCAGCCACGAGGGAAATAGCACAGGTGAAAGGTAGCAGAGGCGGACTGGTAGCCGAACCAATAAAGGTCAACCAAGCATTTGAGGCCTTCTACCGAGCACTGTACACCTCTGAGGTCCCCGACGGGGAAGCGGGGATAAAACTGTTCCTCAATGTACTGGACATGCCAGTCTTGGGGACAATAGGCGAGGGGAGCTGGAAGCACCAAAAGGACTGGGAGAGATCATGGAGAGTATCAACTCCATGAGGAAGGTGGCAGGACCCGATGGGTTTCCGGCGGACTTTAAAAAAAAATCACACCAACCCTGGCCCCAAACCTACGGGAAATGTTTGCAGACTCACGAGCGAAGGGCACTCTGCCTCTAATGCTAACACAGGCCACGATATCGCTGATATCCAAGAAATACAAATACTGGATCGAATGCGGATCTTATAGACCCATTTTGCTGCTCAGTGTGTACCAGAGGTAGTTGCAGAGGACCAGACGGGCTTTGTTCCCCCCAAGGCGAGCGTTCGGACTAACACCAACTCCGGATACTTCCAGCTGCACAGACGCACACGGCAGGGATGCCCACTGACCCCTGCTCTTGTTCGCCCTGGCAATCAAACCACTGGCGAGCGCTCTGCAAGACACGAAGGGCATCCGAAGAGGAGGCAGAGAGCACAGAGTCTCACTCTATGTGATAACCTGCTTCTCGAGATCTTGGACCCACAGAACGCCTGCTAGTAATCATGAAGCTCCTGGAGGGGTTTGGGACTTTCTCGACTACAAACTCAACCTGGGCAAGAGTGAGGAATTCCCGGTGATCCCGAACGGTGGGGGGTCCACCTTTCAAACTAGCCCAAAGCAAATTCCAATATCTGGGGATCCAGATAGCCCATGATTGGACACGGATCCAAGTGGAATCTGATCAGTCGGTGGAGTAAGTTAAAAGGGACCTACAGAAATGGGATGCCTCCTTCTTTCCCTGGCGGGTAGAAGTGCAGACGATCAAAATGAAGGTACTGCCAAGGTTCCTCTTCATGTTCAGATCCATACTGATCTTCATCCAAAGGTCCTTTTCCAAGGGATAGACAAAATGATCATGGCATTCTGTTTGGTGGGGGAAAAAAACCCAAGGATCACAAAGCCAACCCTGCAAAGGAGGAAAAATATGGGTACCCTGGCCTTCCGAACCTGCAATACTACCACTGGGCAGCACAGCTGAGAGGGTGAGGGGATGGATGCGAGAATTGAATACAGAATGGGTGAGGTTAGAGGAGACCTTCTGCAAGGGAACGACCCTCCGAGCCCTCGCCATGGTGGCGCTCCCCCCGGCAAAATACAAATCCTGCCCAGCGGTGGGAGCCACATTGAGGACATTGAACCAAATGAGACAACATTTTGGCTTAACCGAGATGTCATCCATGGCACCCATCTGCAGCAACCACAAATCCCCACCAACCATGCAAGATGCCACTTTTATGAAGAGACAAGACCGGGGACGCCAGCAGTCAGGGACTTTTACACGGGGGGTAGACTCGCAAACCTGGATGAACTAATGGAAGAACTGGAGCTACCAAAAGGGAAGGAGCTCCGTCAACCCGAAAAATCAAAAAACCTTCTCCACAAGGAGATGATGAGGTACCCCTAGGGCCCAGTGAGACACTTTATTGGAGTAACTACTGGGCACGGACAGTAGGGAGAAGGGAAACTGTAGGGACATTTACGGATGACTTCTGGAGAGGGGCAAGCACATCATTGGACGGAGCTAGGCAGAAATGGGAAGACGAACCCGGGAGGGGAAGTAGGGTGAGGACTGAGCAGGGGCAACTCCACCTCCTCCTGTGCAAGGCTCAGCCTCATGCAGTTCAAAGTGGTGCACAGAGCCCACCCAACCAGAACCTGAATGAACAGATTCTTCCCGGAGGAAGGAGGACAAATGTGAACGGTGCCAGTAAGGCCTGGCCAACCACGCCCACATGTTCTGGGCTTGTCCCAGACTATCGGCGTTCTGGACAGTCTTCTCTGAGGCGATGTCCAAGGTTGTGGGGGTGAGGGTGGAGCTGTGCCCGAGAGTGGAATTCTTCAGGGTTTCTGACCAGCCAGAAACTACAGATGAGGAAGAGGGCCGAAGCCCTCGCTTTTGCTTCCCTTAATCGCACGCCAGAGAATCCTGCTCGGCTGCAATCAGCAGCACGATCCACAGCTGTAGTACTGGCTTGCTGACCTTGTCGGAATTTCTCCACCTGGAGAAGATCATGTACAGCATCCCGAGGGTGAGACGAGGCTTCCACAAAGCATAGGGGCCTTCATCAGTTTGTTCCAAGACCTGTTTGAATCCAATAGTGATTAGGGGAAAGTGTGGGACCGTGAAGGGCAGGCAGGAAGCATAGAGCGAGAGGAACGAGGGGGGGGGGGCAAGGAAAGAAGCCATGGGAGTATCACGGAGAGACATGGAAAAATAGTGAGATGGGGAAGGGGCAGAGAGCCCGCCCCCCCCCCCCCCCCCTCCCCCCTCCCGGCTGACCCCATGAGATTAATGATGGAATCACACAGAAGGAAAGTATACCAATTCGACACCATGGAAACGAAAGTGGAGCCAGCAAGGAGCCCAACATAAACAGGGGCGGGGGGGGGGGGGGGGGGGGGGTGGGGTGGGCCCAAGAGGGTGGGAGAGCATGGTAAAATTCAACATGAGAAACATTGTACATAAATATTATGTGTTTTATATGTCAAACCTGTCAAAGTGTTAAAATTGAAAATGCCATAAAAACATTTAGAAAAAAAGAATACAGGACATCTTTTATAGATTTGAAATGATCTAGACCCTAAGTTCTCATGTTTTAATTTTGTTAGCATTAAAAGTTTACGAACTGTATCATAAAGGTTGATTCCTGTGCAGTCAAAATATATTTGCTGTGCACTTGTTCTGCTGTCCAGTGAGACAAAAAGTGACCAGCAAATTCGTCGCATATAATGTTATTATCATTATCTTGATCCTGGGGTCACATGACGTGAGCGCAGGAGCAGCTGTGTTTTTGAGAGTTCCGGCTATGCTCATTTTTCAATCTTTGTTTTATCCTTGCGTTTATCCCATTTTTGTCTTTTTTGGTTTCCATGACTATTACTTGTGTCGATATTTGTTGTTCGAGACAATACGCTTTAATCCTTATTGATTCCCGCCCTGACGATGCAGTGCACATCAACAGATGATCTGCTAGCGATTAGGTGATCCGCCTGAGACTGCGGTGCAGGATGTTAATGCTCGATGGAGCACATTAATTCCATCTCAGAGGCCTAAGGTTGGGTTTGTGTTCCAGCCTCAGGTTCTGTGTGGCTGTGTTTCTCTTGTCAGTCGAGAGGGGTTGGGCAGGCTGAGCCAACCCACCCCACCCTGTTTTGAGCTTAGGTAGTTGACCGCCTGGGTTCAGTTGAGTCTGCATGTTGGGAGTAATGAAGTCCATGTTCCCATTGTTGGACTCCTTGGAAGATCCTGAAGTCGCAGTAGCTCCAGGTGACCCATTTGAGGGGGGAGATTGGCAGTACGGTGGCGCAGTGGGTTAGCCCTGTAGTCTCACGACGCCGAGGTCCCAGGTTCAATCCTGGCTCTGGGTCACTGTCCAGGTGGAGTTTGCACATTCTCCCTGTGTTTGTGTGGGTTTCGCCCCCACAACCCAACTGCCTCAATCCTCAGTTGTTTACTCCCTGATAACCGTGTTGCTGTCTGTTAATGTTGTCAAATTCTGTTTGTAGGAAAATAAATATTTCGGGGGCGATGTCCTGCACCATTGGTTATCCTGATTTAATAACGTTTTATCATGTTTAGCTGAATATTGATTTCAGGATTTGTGAACAGTTTCTTTATCCTAATATATCCTTGGGGGGAGGATGAGCAGAGCCGGAGTGGTGGGGTGGGGGGGAAGCGTTTGTGTCCTGGACACTCAGGTGGCCGAATCCTTTCATTTTTGGGTGGTCTTGGTTCTCAGTGGTGGGGTTTTGGGGGCAGTTTGTCCCTCCTTCCTGACGCACTTCCCAGTCTGGGAGTCACACTGACAGCCCTTCCATCCTGGAGTGGGTTTCCTCCCTGTTTTACAATTGGGACCAGTTCATTTTCCTTTAGGTTTTTGGACCCACAATATCCTGTTGGCCTCTGAGGGGGTAACCGGTGCTGGCGGTGCAGTGATCTGTCTTGTCCTTTGATCTGGGGCTGTGAGCTGGGATTCGGGAAGTTCGAATTCTTGCTCTTGGTTCTTGTTCTCGATCTTTTTACTTCTTCTATGGGAGAAGTTAGGCTGAGTAGTAAGGTTTACTTGTGTCCGCTCCTCTTCTTGTCTTTGTTGTTTTGCCATCTGGAAGGTATAGGATGGCTTCCTGTTCCAGTCTGGCTCTGGAGATGAGTTAAAATTGTGCTGTATGAGTTAGTTGATTTCCCGTTAGCACTGGGGTTCTTGGGGTATTGTTTTCTTCTTCTGTCATTTTGTTTTGTAGCTATGGGTGTGATGTAGGTCGAGAATGTTGTCTGTATATTGTTGGGGTGCAGACAGATTATTTATCCATGGACGGAACAGGTTGGGGATTTTGTCCCCGAATCATCCGGTCATATTGGTCTCCATTATGTAATGATTATTGTTTTGTGCTGTACCTGGTGTACATTGATATCTAGAGCTATCTTTCCGGTTTTGTTTGCTTGGTGCGATTTGTTGTGAAAAATTGAAAAAACCCATTAAGTCGATATTATTTAAAAAATGATCTTAAAAACTTACCAATTAAGGAAGGATTTTTTCTTCTGCAGAGGACTGTATCTATATTTTTGTTCCTGACACTGGTAGGAATGTATATTTTTAAATAGAATACCTTTGGTTCTATCACTAACAACTGCTTCATTTTAAAAAAAAAAATTTTTTATTCAAATTTTTGCGTAATATCGACAACAAAAAGACAGATTTTTTTTTTTACAAAGAACAGTAAGAACAGTCCCCCCCCCGCGCATACACAGCGGAAGAGATAAACTAACACCCATCATTCCCCCAAAACATCTGCCCGTCCCTTCAATAGACAGGACAGAACCCCCCCCCCCACGTATACACAGAAGAGGAAATGAATTAATGCCCGACATTGGCACAGAACAACTATGCCCGTCCCTTTAGTACAAAACAACAAAACATCCCCCTCCCTCCCCCTCCCTCCCTC